>NW_005842786.1:551679-568822 GCF_000455745.1 Alligator sinensis | reverse complement strand
ATTTATTATAGTACACATCAGTGCACTGACATTGCCTTAAGGATGCTGTGAAGGTAAATTACATCAATACTGTTTCCTAGGGTTCAATTCAAGGCAAAAATCCCTGCCCTCCTTGTGCAAACAGTCTCCCATATGACCTGCTTCTACATTCTGTTGATCTTTTCCAAGGGGAGGGGAAGAGGGAGACAGGGAGAGAGTGAAGACATTCACTCTCTTCCTGCTTGCCTCTCTGCTTTGACCAAATACATCACCGGCAGGCAGCCACGGAAGTTATTCTTTTATTTTAAAAAGTTAATTGAGCTTAGAATTGAACTAGTGGGGCACATCCCTTTTAACCAAACACTAGCTGTTTGGATAGAATCAGCTGTGAGTAATGCCTTCAGCATCCACAACTGATGGAAATGCTGTTACGCATCCTTCTCCGACAGCATGGTGGGTGTTCTTCGGTCAGCCAGACCCTGGCCTGAGGCTGTAGGTTTCAGAGAACATGAAGCTACAACACAAAAGTTCCTTTCTAGCTAGCTGAATGAGATCTGCTTTTTGATCTGGAAACTTACTGACCTGCAGGCAGCCAGCCTAAAGTTTGCAAACAGGTCAGCAGCACATTCAAGACTAGAAAATTAACCAAGCAAGAATTGAGCATTTACACAAGTGGAATCCATCAGTTTGGTTGCAGAATACAGGAGGGAGGCTAGGGGGAGTCCATGCTCCATCGCTTTGATATGGAGTGACTTGCCTGACTTCAAAACCACTCTGTTGTCCTGTAAGGTGCACAGAGGTAAGGAAGTGTGTCTTCAGCTTCCACTGATGATATAGTCCTGTTCGACTCCTCAGTAAGTTTGGATGGCCAGGTAACATAACCTTCTAAATTCAGCTTTTTTTTAACCTGAGCTGGCTAGACAACTTTGCCCCTTTCTTCTGGGTGAGGTCCTAGGTACAGTGACACATGCATTTATTATTCCCATGCTGGGTTATTTTAAAACACTGTATTTGAAGCTGAACATGAAGATGATGCAGAGGGCTCACCTACTACAGATAGCACCTTCTCCAGGATTTCGGGTTCTCTGAGCACAACAGGTCCAAGCTCAGGTCCTTCTCCTAGTTCCCACTCTATTCCCAATGCCAGTTTGTTCCCAATGCCAGTCTTAATTTTCAACTAATTAATGGATCAGTCCCCAGCTGCAACCAAGTCCAAGTGTCAGTCTCTGACCCATATGACAGTGGCACACCTCTGAGACAAGGCAGAGCACAAAGGCCAGAACAGAGATGGGAACAAAATATTCTGGGTTGAAGTGAACCAGCTATGAAACAAAACTCGAGAGGAGAAAATTCCGAGTCTGACCATTTTTATGAAATGCTCCACAACTTTCCTCATAGAAAAAGACCCCCCTCTGTGAGAACAGCAGTCTAGCATTACCTCCTGGTTACCAAACAGTTCTCCCACAGCATCTCAGGGAGACAAGGGTATCAGCTGAGGGCCTCAGCTGCCTGTACACCAATGCCAGGAGCATGGAGAAGAAGCAGGAGGAGCTAGCCCTCCTGCTCTCTAGTGAGCAATATGACCTGGTAGGGGTCACAGAGACCTGGTGGGAGTCTTCACATGACTGGAGCGTAGCCATAGGGGGCTACACCCTGCACAGAAGGGACAGAGTAGGGAGAAAAGGTGGAGTGGTAGCTCTCTACGTGAAAGAGCAGGACACCTCTCTGGAGGCTGACATTGGCTCCAAAGATAAACAGTTTGAAATCCTCTGGGTCAAACTATGGGGGCAGGGAAGGTAAGAGAGACCCAACTGTGGGCATTTACTACAGGCCATCGAACCAAGGGGAGGAGCTGGATCTGGAGTTCCCTCGAGAACTGACAGAGGCCGTGTGTGCAATGGACTTGGTAGTCATGGGTGACTTCAATTACTCGGACATGGATTCGGAGGAACACTTGGTGAGGTCAGATCGTTCGTGCAGTTTCCTGACTACGATTAGGGAGCTCTTTCTGACCCAGGAAGTACAAGGGCCAACCAGAGGCAATGCTGTCCTAGACCTGGTCTTGGCCAAGGGAGATGATCTGGTGTGTGGCTTGAACACTGAGGATATCCTGGGTGACAGTGACCATGAAATTATCAGGTTCACTGTCCACTGCAAGGTTGACAAATCAATCAGCAGGATCAAAGTCCTGGATTTCAAGAATGCAGACTTCGACAGGCTCAAACCATTAGTAGAGGAGGCGATGAGGGACCGGGAAGGGAAGGCAAATGGGGTGCACGAAGAGTGGTCGTTGCTCAAGGACATGATCCTTGAAGCACAAAAGAACACTGTTCCTGCAAGGAGGAAAGGTAGGAGGAGGGCTGCAAGCCCT
Organism: Alligator sinensis; assembly: GCF_000455745.1. NCBI lineage: Eukaryota > Metazoa > Chordata > Crocodylia > Alligatoridae > Alligator > Alligator sinensis. The sequence continues at coordinate 566,472 of NW_005842786.1, read as the reverse complement.
CCTGGCTTATTGCGGTCCTTTTAAAAATGAAAAAAAGAGGTATATGCACAATGGAAGCTAGGGACGGTCCTCAAGGAGGACTATACTTTAGTGGCCCGAACTTGTAGAGAAATGATCAGGAAATCCAAGGCAGCGACTGAGTTTAGGCTAGCCATGGCAGTCAAGGACAATAAGAAGTCCTTCGTTAGGTAAATAGGCAGTATAAGGAAAACAAATGGAAGTGTGGGACCCCTGCTTAACTCCTCGGGACAGCTGGTAACCAACATTCAGGAAAAAAACTGAACTCCTGAATTCCCACTTTGCTTTGGTATTTCACCAGACCACAGGGAAAGTCAAGTGAGATAAGGCTCATAGGGGACATGCCAGGACTGACAGCCTCCCCACTGGATGCTGAGTAGGTGCAATACCAACTAGAAAAGCTAGACATTTATAAGTGTGCAGGACCAGGTGGACTCCAACCGAGAGTGCTGAAGGAGCTGGCTGAGGTCATCACAGAACCCCTGGCAAAGCTCTTTCAGAAATCGTGGCACACAGGGGAGATCCCTGAGGTCTGGAAGAGGGCCAACATTGTGCCCATATTCAAGAAGGGGAAGAGGGAGGACCCAGGCAACTAAATCAGCCTATCCTCCATCCCAGGGGAAATCCTGGAAAAGCTCATTAAAGAATCTATGTGCGATACACTCGTGGAAGGTAAGATTCTGAACAACAGCCAGCATGGCTTTGTTGTGGGTAGGTCTTATCTTACCAATCTCATCTCCTTCTACGTCCAGGTCTCTCGCCACCTGGACATGGGAGACAAGGTAGACGTTATATACCTAGACTTTCAAAAGGTTTTTTATCTAGTATCCCACAACATCCTTGTGAGAAAACTGGAAGACTGTGGACTGAGCTGCTCGATGGTTCAGTGGGTGGGAAACTGGCTACAGGGTAGGACCCAGAGAGTTCTCATGAACAGATCTGTGTTGTCTTGGTGTGAAGTGGCCAGTGGTGTCCCTCAGGGGTCTGTGCTTGGACTGGTGCTTTTCAACATTGTCCCAGGGTTACAATCATGGGGGAGCAAGAAGCCCTCCCCACATGCCCCTTGGAGATACCACCTTTGCTACTCCCTTGTGGAAAAATGGAGAACCATAGTGTATTGCATGGAACGAATGGGGAACATGCAAATCAAATGGAGAACCATAGTGTATTGCATGGGACGAATGGGGAACATGCAAATCAAAGATCATTTGGTTCAAAAGGAATCTCTGTACATTATCTAATCCCTCTTAGCGGCCAACTGGTTTCTTTAAGGTTACCTGAAGGTGTCAGAATTGCCAAGAAGTCATAGGCAATCTGTTGTATATGCTCATAATACCACATATTTTTGTTCCAGTCCCAAAGTATGAAGGCATATAAGCAGGGATCATGGTTTCCTCTGATAAAAAAATTGCAAATTTTCTGATTAAAACACCCAAAATCTGCCTTTTTCCACTAAAATGAAATACCACTATATATATAGGTATCAGTTGAACACAATGTTTTATTGATATATTTACAATTTTAAAGCAATTTGGAAGCCTACCAGTGCCTTAATCACTATAATAAAATAAATTCTAAATACTTATACATTTTGGCATTTGATCCGGGGTTTTTTTTATCATGGAAAATCAGAGGTCCCCCTGCCCCCTTCACTCACCAGGATGCAGGTCCAGCTGCAGCTGTTCCCTCACTCCTGCTTTGTGGCACTGAGCAGCCTGGATATGCTGGTGCCCTGACCCTACTGGTGCCCCTCCCTCCCCACATCCAGCCCTTTGGCCCTGCTGGTGCCCCTCACTCCCCACCCACAGCCTCCCAGCCCCACAGCCCTGCTGGAGGGGCCCCCCAGCTGCCAGGTCTCCAGGGCCAGGGCCCCAGATCTGGAACCACCAGCCCCACTCCAGCAGCACCTAAGCCCTGGCTCACACATGTGGGAGCTGGTGGCTGCTGGGGTGCAGCAGAGCCCAGAGCCTGTATCCCCCACCCCCACGGGCAGCAAACCAGAGTGGAGCCCATGGGCAGGGTGGGGGCCAGCTGCCCACTGCAGGCTCAGGCTCCCTGCCCTGCTTCCCTCCCTCCAGGATCCTCTGTGGCCCAGCAGGTGGGACCGGGCGTGGCAGGACAGAGTGGGGCGGGGAAGCTTGGTGCCACTGCCACGAGCCCGACATGGTAAAGCACTCTTTGCCCTCCTGGCAGCAGCAGGGGTCATAACTCCATGCCACCATCCCTGTTGTTGCCAGGCAGGTTCCTTGCCATGGTGGTGCCAGGCTCGTGGTGGCAGCAGCACCGAGCTCCCCACCCCACTCTGTTGTGCTGGGTCCCACCCTCTAGGCTGAGGAGGCCCTGTGGAGAGGGCAGCAGGGCAGGGAGCCTGAGCCCACAGCAGGCAGCCCATCCCCACCCCATGCCCATCCCATGTCCCTCCCAGGAGTGCATGCAAAGCCAGCCCCCCTTCACTGACTCCCCTGGACATGCCACCCATGGCTCCATCCTATTCCCCACCCAGTATACTGGTACCCTTAGGTGTCATCACAATACAAATTAATATATTAATAAGATGACTAATGTGAATATTATGTGTTGTTCATCATAAACTATTCAGTGCAATCACTTACAAAGCTGTTTACTGCCTGGCACACTTGACCTAAATTCTGCAGCACTCCAGTGCAGGAGACAGTAATGTGTTGGCTTCTGATAAATTAAGAAAATGATGCTCTTTCTTTAAATATGAACAATGCAGCCAGTATAGCAGATCCTGTGTTATTTAAGTTGATATTAAATACAATGTAGTTGCATCTTCCTTTAAATGTCTTTGCTTTCAATAGAATGCAGATTTTTTAATTAAAAATGCATACCACAATTATAGAACTTGTCTAGGGAAAAGCTGGAGGCTCTGGCAATTAGGCACATGTCACTTGGGCTTCTGGCACCTAGGAGTTTGTGGAAAGCATGAGTTCCTTAATATTCACATTAGTATATCACTTATACTGGTTTAAGTGCAATTTTGTCCATAGCCCATGTCTATCCTTGGCTAAACAAACCAGTTCAAATCTGTAACCCAACAGAAGTTCAGTGCACATAAACCACTTTCAAAATGGCTAAAACTGGTTTAAGATAAGCCTGGCTGGATGTAGTATCAGACTTAAGTCATTTAGGTTAAATAAGTTTATTGAACTTCTGTCCCAGATCCCCTTCAGATTCAAGGCTGGATGATCTTTATCTGAGAGTGCTGAAAGAGCTGGCCAAAGTCATTGCAGAACCCCTGGCGAAAGTCTTCCATAACTTGTGGCACTCTGGAGAAGTCCCTGAGGACTGGAAGAGGGCCAAGGTTGTGTCCATCCACAAGAAGGGCAGGAGTGAGGACCCAGGTAACTATAGGCCAATCAGCCTAACTTCCATCCTAGGGAAAATCCTAGAAAAGTTCATCAAGGAGTCTATCTGGGATAAGCTTGCAAAAGGTAAGATTCTGAATGACAGCCAGCATGGCTTCATCACAGGCAGGTCCTGCCTTACCAACCTCATCTCCTTCTATGACCAGGTAACTCGCCACCTGGACACGAGAGAGCAGGTTGACATTGTATACCTTGACTTCCAAAAGGCCTGTGATCTAGTATCCCACGGTGTCCTTGTGAGCAAATTGGAGGATTATGGGCTTAACTCCAAGACAGTCAGGTGGGTGAGAAATAATGGCTGCAGGATAGGACCCAGAGTCATAGAAAATGGATCTGTGACATCCTGGCGAGAAGTGGGCAGCAGTGTCCCACAGGGGTCAGTGCTTGGTCCAGTACTTTTCAACATCTAACATCTATGAATCTATGAATCTTTATTAACAATTTGGATGTGGAGGCAAAGAGCTCACTGGCCAACTTCGCGGACAACAGTAAGTTATGGGGAAGCATAGTCACCCTTGAAGATAGGCTGCAATTACAGGCAGACCTAGACGGGCTAGCGAGTTGGATAGATTGGAACCGGATGACGTTCAACATCTAGAAATGTAAAGTGCTCCACCTTGGCATGCGCAACCCCCAACACACCTACAGGCTTGGCAGCACCAAACAGACTAGCACCACGAATGAAGGGGACCCGAGGGTAATAACAGACCACAGTATGAAAACGAGCCAGCAGTGAGATGCTATAGTCAGGAGGGCAAATAATACTCTGGCATGCATCAATCGATGCATCTCCAGCAAAACCAAGGAGGTGATTCTTCCACTCTACTCAGCACTGGTGAGACCACAGCTGGAGGACTGCGTTCAGTTGTGGGCACCAAACTTTAACAAGGATGTGGAGAAGCTTGAAAGAGTCCAAAGAAGAGCCACCCATATGATCAGAGTCTTCACAGCAAGCCATACGAGGAAAGGCTGAGGGATCTGGGACTCTTCAGCCTGCACCAGGGGAGTACATCAAGGGCTCAGTGAGCAGCTGTTCACCAGGGCACCTGAAGGGAAAACTAGCAGTAGTGGCCACAAACTCCTGGAAGATCAATTCAGGCTCAACATTAGGAAAAACTTCTTCACAGTCAGGGTGTCCAGACTGTGGAATAAGCTCCCTCCAGAGGTGGTGAAATCACCTACTCTGGAAGTTTTCAGGAGGAGACTGGACAGTCACCTTGCTGGGGTCACCTGACCCCCAGTTCTCTTTCCTGCTTTGTGCAGGAGCCTGGACCCGATGATCTTCCAAGGTCCCTTCCAGCCTTACAATCTATGAATCTATAAATGTAAGATGTCTGCCTTTAGTGGAGCCAGGAAATGTGGTCTAGCATCACGCAGCTTCTGCCCTGAACCACTGCAGGCATGTGACTGCATTTCTGGAATCAAAAGTGAATGTCTGTTTATATGCTTATCAGTTCAATCTACACAGCGTAGACTAACCTGCAAAGATTAAATCAATTCAGCCTCAAGCTTTTTGACTGTCTTTACTTAGCTTTGGGAGAGTCACAGGCTCTGTTACTTGGCTTCTCATTCTCCTGATCTTGGAAGTGGGTTGAATGTGGCACAGCTGAGGCTAAATCTAATTCGCCTTTAGGGGCCAAATTCCCTTTGAAACTTGTGGCCCTGGGACATTTGTAATTTAAATCATTTAGTTTCAGTCAACATCCCTTTGAAATGAGCTGCACAGATCACACTTCTCAGAGCCATTGTTGGAGGCAAATATAACTGCATCCATATGAACTTAGCTCTTGAGGAAGATATTCCTCAATGAAATGGGCTAGAAACATAATTTGCTTTGAATAAAAACTTAGAAACTGAAGCACAGTCAGGTGATAAGGATTGGAATCAAGGAATCTGTTGGCATCAATCCATTCATGTTGCATAGTTATGCAATGTAATGGTATCTGCTCTGTGGTTACATGACCGCAGTACATTAAAGCAGATAGATGCACAACAAACAGATATGCTGCTAGAAGGCATTTTTTGTAATGAATCTGACTGAAAATTTCAGAAATTAAAATTTTCACAAATACCCAATTGTTGTCCATACGCTTGTGAGCAACAAATAATGTCTATATGACTCTTAGCAAGTCAAACTGAAAGCTTCTATCCATTAAAGTATTTATGCTGAGTACTACCATATTTTCTTGGATAACACTCACCTCCAGATAAGAAAGACACCTTGTTTTTGGAAGGCAGAATAGATTTTTCCAAAGCCTTAGCTCTGAGCTGCCTTTTTCATGAAGACACTAGTGGATGCCACCTTAGTACTACGTATCCTTCATACCATTGTTATGGAATAAAAGTGTCTATTCATGTGCTCCAGGGTGGAGGGAGGTGTTTTAATTAGAATGGCTCCTGGGCAGCTGCTCTAATTAAAACACTGTAGCGTCACATGTTTTCAGCATCCCACATTTCAAAATGGCCACAGGGGTGCTTTAACTAAAGCTTGTTCAATAAATTTTAGTTAAAGCGCCACCACTGCCATTTTGAAGTGCAGGATGCTGAATATACATGACACTGCAGCATGCTGGAGCATTCTAATTAGAAAGCTACAGCAGACTTGACTGATCGAGGCATATGTGTGGGCACCCAAACTCACCAAAAAGGGGTGCCAAATTGAGAGCAGTTTTGAAAGGATTAACACAGGACTACACTCCCTCCTGTTTCCTAGAAGGGACAGAGAAGTTAGCAGCCATCTTGTAGCATAGTGTCATTATCCTTCTCTGCCTCTAGACAGTGAAGTTTTGATGAAGAAAATCAGCTTCAGATATGCACACCAATTTTGGAAGACTGACTTTTGGGGACACTGTGTGTGTAGTTTGGTAAATATGGTACTATTTGACAAAAGCTATGCATTGAGTTCCTTTAACTCTTATTGTCATCCCCTTAGTAAAAAATAAAAACCATTCAAACTCTGACAGTGCATTCATAGGATCAAGATTTAGAGAAAAAGGGGCTAGTACATCTTCTCTTAAATTAGGATGTCATTGACAAATACAGGACGTAAGAGATAGGAAACATATACGGAAGCAAACTGGGTTTTAGCCAAAGAGGTCTTCCAGGATCACTCATAGTCATGCCCCAGGATTATTCCTGACTCCTCTGAAGGCAGTTCTCTAATGTTAGTATCTGCTAGTGAATGGGAACTCCCATCATAAACATTATGTCAATCTTCTCTGTGCAAATTTAAATTAGGCTGTCTCACGCCCTCATTGTGGGCAGCCTTCCAGCTACAGCTATGGCTATGTGAAAGCAGTGTTCTCCAGATCACTTAAGGTTTTGGCAAAGCCCAGAACGTGTGATTCTTGGATTATTACAAGTGAAACATTATATGCAAATTATCTGGGAGGAAGGGGGGAAAGATATGACCCAAATGCCCCTAATAGTAAAATTACAAAAAACTCAAATGGTGCAGTGAAGAGTCCTTTATGAATAAAGGACTCCTTAACCCACTAGATGCATTAAGGCAGGGTGTTATAACAATACTTATATATTTTTTTTAAATACAATGTTGCCCTAGATGTCATTAATAATGAAAAACAAGTGTTTCAATTTATAGCATTTTATTATATGTAGTATGTTGTGTACCAAATTCACAAAGAATTCCACAATGCCTATACTTTCATCATCAATCCTTTCACCATTTTCCAACAGGTTTAATGTTTGGTCAGCTTTAATAGAAGTAACTGTGTTTGTTACACTAACCACAAGATTATCTACTTAGAAGTACAAAGTAAACAGACTTTAAAAAATTAGTGCATCTTCTCTGAAAAACAACCTGTACAATATGGACACATTCGATGTACATTTATTGCACAACATTGATTCTGTTGGAAAGTATTTCACTGCACACACAATTTTCTTGTCTCTCAGGATGATCCATGTGGACAGAAATTGCTGTGACGATAATGAAAATTATTTAGCGCACACACTTATTTCAGGCTTCTCTCAAATTTGAATTCTTTCACACACCAATAACAAAAGAAATAACCTTTTCTGTAGCACTATAAATACCGGTGCCTAATTATAAGGTTTTCTAGTGAGACTGAGAATTTTACTGTTTATAAATAATAAATATATTCCTTGTGTATATCACTATAATCTTCAGTGCTGCAGCACACAAATTTCCCAAATCATAGACCTTGTCTTTATATCTCTAAACCTTGTTCCTGTACCTTTCAGAAAAGATCAGATAGTTGCTGCCATCCATTTATTCTCAGACCATTCTTCCACTGGGAAAGCAAAATGCTGTCAAAAGCTGGAGGTTTCAGACATGGGGATAAAACCTCCCAAATACAACATCGATATTCTGTAATCGTTTTTTTATTCTGTATGTCAAAGATAAGAACCTTGAGTCAAATTGTGCTGCCGAGTCACACTTAGATGGCGTAGCTGGAGACCCTGCCTTGCATGGATGTTCAACACAGCAAGAAAATACAAAAATAATGCCAAGTCCCATTTCCAGTGCTAGAACTGGCTGTCTGCTGAGTGTTATGCAACCCCTAAAGAAATCAAATTAGGGGGAGTCTTTGCAATAGCACAAAACTACCATTTCTCTTGGAACAAGTGAAATAGCCCTGCTCACCAGACCATAGTTTAGATAATGCTGTTTGTAATTGATCCAGAGGATTGATCCAAGAATGCTTCCTATTGCTTTCATCTCTGTTCTTCCTTCTTCGAAAGGGCAATAAAAAAGAACCACCAAAATTCTCCAACTACCAGTAGGAGTGGCAAGATGTATAAATTCACGGGTCATGGTACATGACTTAATGGCGAAACAGGTAGCTAAACCTTCATTTTTCATTGTTCCCTTTCTGATTACTCAAGCTAACAAAGAATTGGAAACAGACTTGTTATTGTACAGCCTGCTGTTTTCAGTTCAGCTGTGAACAGAACATCTACCTACTATTACAACACAGTATGGTAACTATTAAAACAGCAGAGTGCTAATTTAATAGGAAAGCCCCAAAGTGAAGATTTCAAGAGTCCTTCATGCAATTCTTAATCATTTCAAGAACATCTGTAAAGTAGACTCATAAGAAGTTTCACTAGGAACTGTGATCCATTTCTAAATATGCTGTGTGTGGGGTATTTATTTGCAGCGTGTTTGTATTTTCAGGTGGGAGCTATGCTTCCTAGGTAATTCCATTACAGAGCTTGACAGTGGAATAGTTCTCTGATGGACCAGTAAGGAAGACAGATGATTAAACAACCTTACAGGTAAGGCCACTACAAACACACAGACCACAGGTATATAACAATTACTTTTAACCTCTAGAAAAATACAATTTAGGTCATGAATGTGCTTTCAGTCCGGTTTACCAAAGGTCCTTAATAATGGTAAGAGATCTGTCTTACACAAGGAATTTACAAAATCTTGAAAATAATTAAGAATTAAACCAGGGATTACTGAAAGCTTCCTCCCTGGGCTCTTATCAAATTAATATCCTACTGTTTTATCACCATATCCTAAAAGTATAGCACAGTTCCCTTTCAATAAAATCCTAATTCAATATAATTAATGAGAATGTCCATGGTCATATTTAATAACATAACTAGAATTCACACATTGCCAAATGTACTGTGTCTGTAGGCCTGGCAAACTATTCATAGACAACTGCTTATTTAACTAATTTAGGTCTTCTTGCTAATTGTTCATGCACGCAGTTTATATTCTTTTTTCTTCTAAATATACTTCAGCCTACAGGTTACACAGATGCTAACTATTCACAGCATTCAACCAGGTCTTCAAATAACCATTGTCACACTGCTCATCTAAGTCATATGACACGCATTCTACCCCCTGACTGACTGACTGAAAGACTCCAAGATCAGAAATATAGGCATTTCATATTGGAACAAACAATCTCTTCAAGGAGTTGATTCCAAAAAGGAATCACATAAAAAGTGGAAATTTGGTCATAGTACTAGGGCAGAGTATAAGAGTACTGGTACAGGCATGCAGGGAGAAAATTAGGAAGGCCAAGACACAATTTGAGATGTAGCTGGCAAGGGACATGAGGCATATCAAAAGTAAGAGAAAGACAAGAGATTTCATAGGTGTGTCAAAGTAGAAGAAGACAAGAGATTCTATTGGTTCCAATCGAAAGCAAAAGTCACACATGATACAAAGAAGACTGAAGCATTTAATGCCTTTTTTACTTCAGTTTTTGCAAATAGGGACACCTACCAGATGGTGAGTGAAGGGATAAGGAAGGAGGCAAATAGTCCAGAGTAATGGCAGAACAGGTTAGGGATTATATAGAGCAGCTAGATGCTTTCAAGATGGTAGGACCAGATGGGATGCACCCAAGGGTACTGAAGGAATTGGCTGTTGCAATTTTGGAACCATTGGCTATCATTTTTGAGAACTCATAGAGGTGAGGTTCCAGATGACTGGAAAAGGATAAATATAGTGCCCATCTCTAAGATGGGGAAGAAGAAGCACCCAGGGAACTACAGACCAGTCAGCCTGACCTCTGTGCCTGGAAAGATCATGGAGCAGGTACTCCAGAAACACTTCTTCACTATTAGAAGAGTGAAGCAGTGGAACAGGCTGCCTAGGGAAGGTATGGACTCTCCATCACTGGATGTGTTTAAAAAGAGGTTGGACAGCCACTGGTTGGGATGATCTAGGCATAGCTATGTCTGTGTTCTACTATAGGTATTTCCTATGCTTCTGGGCTCTGCTGTTTACCCCTGTCCTCCCCCCCCCACACACACACAATTTCTGCTACATGTCTGGGTGTTTTTAAGTTTTCCCAGAGGTATTGGGTGTTGGCTACAGCTAAGGCTGAGGACTTTGACTGTGTGCCAATACTTCTGCTGGAACCATAGCCAAAGGTTCCTAGCTAAAGAGTGTTGCTCTTCTATTCAGGGTCAGACTAATCACCATATCTGGTGTCAGGAAGAAATTTTACCCTATGGTCAGATGGTATGGACTGTGATGGTTTTTGCCTTCCTCTGTAGGAGGGGTTGTGGCCCTCTACACAGGATCTCTTGAACATATATTGACAACATTTCATAGAAGCAGGACATTGGCTGCTGTGGTTTTTCTGCTTTATCTGTGGCAGGTCAGGATGTTAGGACTGTGTTGTGTCAGGGCAGACAGTAGTCTTATGTAGAGTTTAAATTATGGTTTTTATGGGATGGTTTGGATAGGGATGATCCTACCTTAGATAGGGGGTTGGACTAGATGACCTCTGCAGCTCCCTTCCAGGCCTACCTCTCTATGATTTTATGATTCAAGGAATCCACTGTGAAGCACCTACAGGAGAACAAGGTGATCAGGAATGGTCAGCATGGATTCACCAGAAGCAAGTCATGTCTGACCAATTTAATTTCCTTCTAGCATAAAGTGAAAGGCTCTGTGGATGTGGGGAGAGTAGTGGACATGGTATACCTTGACTTCAGCAAGACTTTTGACACCGTCTCCCATGACATCCTCAAAACAAGCTAAGGAAGTACAGACGAGGTCTAAGTACTGTAAGGTGGATCTGGAACTGGTTAGATGATTGTACTCAGTGGGCGTGTCTACACAATACGTTACGTTGCCATAGTGACAAGCTACAGCGACATAGCATTGGCAGACACTAACCGTAACACTGCCACTACTCTGCCCATTGCTACTGCATAGTAGGGTTGGAAACGATCTGTGTCCACCGGGACTGTGCAGTACCAGCGGGCACTGTGCAGTCATTTAGTACTTGCTAAAGCAAGTGCTAAAGCAAGTACTAAATGACTGAAGTACCAATTGTGCAGTGGGGTGCACATGTAGATTCGCCCAGTGACTAGGTCTCAATGGCTCAGTGTTGAGTTGGGAGGAGGTATCAATCAGGGTTCTCCAGGGGTCTGTTCTGCGTCCGGTATTGTTCAACATCATTAATAATGTGAATTATGGGGTAGAGGGCACGCTTAGCAAATTTGCAGATGACACCAAGTTGGGTGGAATTGTGGACACTCTGGAGGATAGGGATAGGATCCAGAATGACTTGGATTGACTGGAGAAATGGTCTGCAATCAGTGAGGTAAGATTCAACAAGGACAAATGCAAAGTCCTGCACTTGGGACGGAATACCTGCATGCACAAACAGTACCGGGGAATAACCAGCTAGGTCGCCGTACTTCAGTGAAGGACCTGGTGGTTACAGTGGCCCATAAGCTGGATATAAGCCATCAGTGTGCTCTTGTTGCAAAGAAGGCCAACAGCATCCTGAGAGGTATTAACAGGAGTGTCACCTGGAAATCAAGGGAAGTGATTCTTCCACCCTATTCAGCACTGATGAGGCCTCACCTGGAGTACTGTGTCCAGTAAAATTTCATGGATCAAATGAGTGCTGTGTGAAACGGTATTTTCTTTCATCTGTTTTAATTTTGCCACCCTTCAATTTCACTGCATGTCTCCTAGTTCTTGTGACCTCAGACATAGTAAAAAAAAATTTTTTAAATGGTAGATTACTCATAATTTTATATACTTATATCATTTCCCATCTTTTCTCTCATTTCCCCAAGTTAAACTGTGCAAATCTAAGTCAGTCTTTCAAAGTAAATCATTTTTGCCATCTGTCTCTGCACTTCAACCCTGTAAATTTCATGAACGGGGTAACCAGATCACCAAAGACCATCCCAGTGATTTATAAAACAGCTTTATAATATTTTCCAAAGTATTGTCAATCACATCACATATGTATCTTCATTGTTTCCTTATAACTATCACTATATAATAACTCTAAACACATTTCTAATACCATCATTCCGGTTAACGCAGTTATGCTATATTTATTATACTTGCACATGTAGCAAATGAAATAAAAATTACTTCTATAAATTATTTGCATAAAATAAATAGAAAGTCTGGGTAGCAGAGAACAAACATTAATTCATTCAGTTATTTAAATTCATTCATTTATCTGAGTTAATGTTTGCAAACACTTCTTTCAGGACTAACTAAATCAAGTTTCTACCAGAGCCTGCATGTCTCTTAATCAATACATGCTGAATTAAAAAGAAACCATTCTAACTTAGTTACTACACAACCATACACGATGTATAAAGGAGAATACATATTATAAAATGAGATCCCAAGAAACGACTGAAGTAAATGCTAATTCCTAAACATTTCACATTCATACCACATTCCCACCACCTTTACTATTACTATGTAACTCCATAGAATATAGGACATTCTGCTTATGGAAAGGTTATTGTACAGTGGAAGTCCCAGAGCTGCAGAGATTTCTATACAACTTGGCTTTTCAGGAACATAATATTAAAAATAATATCCAAGGTAACTTCCCAGCCAGACCGTGCTCCTATTACTAGATAGGTTTTACAGTTATGCTCCTAAGAAAATTCCTTCTCATCATGACAACCCAAAGGCATGTTTCAGAAAAGAAGAAAATCTGTCTAGTCAGCAAATGCAATGCAAAATGTGAAGTCACTAAGAGACAAGTTGAATGATATCTTGATAATGTCATCTATATAGACTTTATTTGATTCTTATGTTCAAATTTTTGGAAAGAAAAGTTTGGTTAGAAATATTTGTTTTTCAAGGTTGTGTAGGATTAAAACACAACAAAAGTCTTAATGAGGAAACATCTTCCTTGCTGTGCTTCTTGCACTGCTTACTGCCATCACGCTGGGCAACTGCAAAGAGGAAATGCTAAAGTTAAATGGTCAGTGTTGGAAAAGAGCCTTGGTAAATATGAGACATTTCAGCTGAAACACCACATTGTGACTTAATGACAGAGAAAAACTAAGAAGGTGAGTGAGAAAAATCAATAAATCTTTGCTTCTGCAAAAGCTTGTGGTGTTTATCCACAGCTAAGTCACAATCCTAAAAAATAGTTATTTCCTTCCTGTTTTGTTGTGGAAACCTCCCATTGCTTCTGAGACATTAATCAGAAGCACTACCATTATGATCATGCTCAAGAAATCTTAAAAATAACTGTAACCATTAGGTAGACTGTCAGGAAATCTATCTGCAACAGTCAGAAATGCTAGGTTTTGAAGATGCTGAAGGCCCAAGAAAGGATTAGCATGGGGGGTTTTTTTTGCATATAACCTGTACTTCACCTCTCCCACAAAGCTGCTGGGAATTGGAGTGTGAATTATATGCAAGGAAATATGGTAACAGCAGTTTCTGCCACTTAAGGTTCGGCAAGGCAAAAACAAATGTAAAGCCTGTATGTGATCACAGGGAGCAGACAAATGGGCAGGCTTTGCTCGTTAGCTGCTATTATTCACTGAGCAGGTCTACACGAGATGTTTATAGCAGAGTTGCCTAATTAGCTCCCCAGTAAAATGTCAGTGTCTACACATGCAGTCGTATTAGGCCACAGAGTAAGCTAATAAATGCCGTTGTAAGATATTACTGCCCAACACAAGTACTATCCTATGGTGATGTTACTTAGTGCACCACAATGCATGTGTAGATGTTGTGGGGGCTGACTGGGGCATGTGGGTGCTTCAGTGCGGTGGCTGCCTGCCAGCTAGCCCCACACTAAAGCACCCTTGTGCCCTAGACAGCCCATCTCCACAGCACATTGAGCAGGGTCCGAGCAGCCGCAGGCTGGCAGGCTGACCCCCAGAGCTGCTCTGCCTTGGTTCAACATGCTGTGGTCCTGGGTGCATGTGTAAACAGTGCGCCCAGGAGCAAAAAAACTCCAGTGCAAACTGCACCGGAGTTTATTCAGTCAAATTACTTTCATGTGTAGATGCACCCCATTTCAAGGAAAAATCTTGTCTTAATTCTAGTTTTCAAAAAACAGGTGCATTATCTTATTCTGGGGTATGTTGTATATGACAAAATGTGGCATTTTGTGCTCCCTGCTAAAGCCTTTGCCATGAACCTGTCTCAGATCAAGCAGTGCAGCAGGCAGAGCACTGGAATGGGACCGTCACTGAACATATGCTACCGCCTCAAGCCAACCACTTCCCTTCTCTATGCCTTTGTTCCATCTCCCACCTGTTGTCCGTTTTATCTACTTAAGAGTTGCATGTCAGGGCATAGACTGTCTCTTCATATGTGTGTGTACAGCACCTAGCGCAATGGAGCCTCATTCTCAGTTGCAATATCAAGGTACTGCAGTAAATAAGAGCTTTTGTGTTTCAGACACAAGTGTCTGAGTGCGCTCACTTTGGGGCCTTTGGCTTCAAGCTCATACCTGATTTTGGGTAGAATCACAGGATTCATGCTCTGTTAGACTAGGATATCATATTGCATCCTGTGTATATAATGATTTTTCACTCAAGATTCAGTCACTTGCACTTTTTCCCTTTCAAGAGTCTGGGACTAGGGTAGATACAGTAGTGAGACAGTCTTCCTACAACATAAGCCTTGTTT
>NW_005842786.1:539496-551648 GCF_000455745.1 Alligator sinensis | reverse complement strand
CAGGAATAAGCTTTGTACAGAAATGATTTCAAAATAACCATCATATACACATCCTTCTTACCTACCAACATTATGTCTACATGGCACTGTATTGGACTGTGTAAAAATACCCTAGAGTCCTACCATTTCAAGGTGACCTGGGCAGGCCTCTCTTCTCTATAGCAGTGTTTCCCAAACTTCTGATACTTGGGGCACGCTTATTTTTCTGGAATTGCATTGGTGGCACACTTCACTCTTACACTCCAAAAGGAGAGTGGGGAAAAACAGTGGCTGTTTGCAGATTTCCAGTTCTTGCACAGCTCCCCAGTGACTGCATGCATGCCACACCTGGGGAGTAGGGGGCAGGGAGAAGGAGCCCCCGGTGCTGTCACACCACCACTAGAAGGAAGGAAACATTTTTCAGAGCACACTTCTGCTGCTGTTGCAGTACACTAGTGTGCCACAGCACACCTTTTAGGAATCACTGCTCTATACAAAGCTAGGTGAGAGTGGGTGTATGTTTGAGTTTGATTTACTTCTGATTCCCACTTTTTGCTTTTTTCCACCTGAGAATGTAGTCTTTTTTTTAACTCTACCAGATTTCATTCTTTTCCTGAATGGAGTAGGACTTGTTCATTTCTGGTAAAATCAGTTTCCTGGGCTAGTGGGAGACAGAATAACTAAACCTGATTTGACTGTCCCTTCATTCTGGAGTTGTTCTTTAACAACTCTTCAGTGTTTGGTGATGAAGGGCATCTTGAGTCAGTGTTCTGCTTTCTGTCTATATCCAGCTAGCCCCCTCACTGTTTTAAACCTATGTATATATACATATGTAATACACACACAAAACACAATCTCAATAGCCAGGCCAACATGTATTTATTATTACAGGTCAGACCCATATCTGTCACAGTGCATCACTGAGCAGGCTCCAGAACAAAAGGAGTTTCCTTTGAGCTACTGGAGCTCTCCAAAAAGTGAGGGGTTTGACTTTGATATGGAGCACTAAACCTTCATTCGAGGTTAAAAAAGATGATGAAGCTGGTAGCTAAGCTTGCCAAGAGCTGCCTGTCCAAGATATTTTTGAGTCTGTCTTATTATTTATGGCTCCTCTGTCCTGTTCCTCATTCTTCTTATCCTGAATGCATTTCTTTCTGGCATACTTGCCCTCTTCCTTCTCTTATATCAACCAGACCTCCTTTCCACCTCTTCCTAGTAGCCAAGAGGGACCTTCAATCCTGTAACATTGCCCCAGAACTCTGTGACTATCTGTGATACTCTGTGATGCTGGATCCTGCAACATATCCTCTGTTACCACCAACTTTTGTGAGTTTTACCATCCGGCTTGCAATATATGATGCTTTTCTTAAGCATAACAACTTGAGATAACTGATTTTGTAAGTACCTTGGATTTCTTTAGACAGAATGAAATATTTCCAGTTCTTACAGTTGAAGTGGAGAGCTTTAAGGGTATACCTCAATGCATCCTATAGACTCAGAAACTGAAGGGAAAATAGAAAAATTTAAACATTTAATTGGACTGTTGGACAACACAGTCCAATGTTTAAACAGCA
This sequence comes from Alligator sinensis, assembly GCF_000455745.1. Classification (NCBI taxonomy): domain Eukaryota; kingdom Metazoa; phylum Chordata; order Crocodylia; family Alligatoridae; genus Alligator; species Alligator sinensis. Next base: position 550,095 of record NW_005842786.1, on the reverse strand, counting down.
TGGTTTTACACACACACACACACACACACACACACACACACACACACACACACACACACACACTACCTATCTACATTGTTAAATCACAAGCTTTCCAAACTGGGAGTCCAGCACATGATTTGTCAGGCTGGACTCCCAGTTTGGAAAGCTTGTGATTAACAATACAGTTCAATAAATCTCACAGTACACAGAGAGCTATCTGTGTGTATCTATGTGTAGACGAAACAAGAGCCATGTGTGCATGACACTTTAAAGCAGGCTAAATGCTTTTACACTGTTTTAATGGTGTCGGTGTCTGCACGCCTTGGCAGCGTATTGCACATTAATTCCAGCCACTTTGGGAAATTTGGCAATGTAATGTGCCTTAAATGACTTGCGGCGCAGCAAACTAAAACTCCTTCAAGAAGTTTTAGTTTGCTGCCCTACAGCTGCAGAGCGAAGCACTGGGCTTCGTGCAGCTCAGGGGCTCTGCAGGAAGCCCTGCAGGCAGCCTGGCAGCAGCCCAGGAAAGCAGCCTCCACCCAAGAAAAGTGGCAAGCATGATCTTTTCTCCACCCCCCCTGGCGCCTGCCTGCCTGCCTGAACTGCGCAGGGGCCCAGTGCTTCTGTCTGCAGCTGCAGTGCTCCCCAGGACCACCTGAGTCGGGTGCCTGCAGACGGCTGCCACCTGGGGGGGAGCTGCCACTGCTGTGGAAGGAAGCACCAGCCCCCGCTGGAGCCCAGGGACCGCTCCACCCACTGGCAGCTCGCCCTCCCCTCCCTGCCAGAGAGGCAGGTAAGTCAGTGGGGTATGTGCACAACACAGGGGCTTTATCAGCCCTAAACTAAAGCGGTGTTTTTTAAAACCCACCACTTCAATTTAGGGCCCTGGTTTCATCTACACGCGCCCCCTGACACAAAATACCCAAATTAAGAAGTGAGAAAAGATTTTTTTTCTAACTCTTTCTAAATGTTAATGACCTCAGTGGGGTCCTACATTAAGACAGCATGAAAATCTTTGGATGCAAACAGGATTTTTCAAGTTGATCACACAAGTTTACCAAGCAACTTCTGAAAACAAATCCAAAAGATGATAATCTATCACCGTGGCATTGGTTGCACACAGGAAAAGAAATGCTCAGAGATTCCAAGGAACAAAATTGCTGCCAAATGTTCCTGGTGTATTGGCTGATTCGCACAAAGATAAACTGTCATACATCTTTACAAATAACAAATCCAAAATATTTTGCTTCCAAAGAAGAACAGAACACAAAAGGGCCAGATGTTATTGGTGATATGCCTGGAGAATCTGACTCCTTTAGCTCAAAGTCTGGATTTATAAAAGGCTCATGAACACGCTATGAAGAACTGTTTGGCATGTTTCCTGGGTCCTATTAACTGATGTTTATCAAGGGCCGGATTGTACAATTCAATCGCGGGCCCACACTGGGCTGTGGGGAGGGAGAAGGGCAGGGAATTACACCAGTCAGGAGAGAGCTGGGAGAAAGACACTACCAGGGCTCAGCACATTCCTCCCTCCCACTCCCCACCGTGCAAGAGTCCCACCACTCCTTTGGAGATTTCTTCAATTGTCATATACCACTAACTCCATGAGGTGCCACAGAAGTCATACTCCTTCAAGCAATATTTCTGCTCGTGCATCCTCGCAGAATGACGTACCCAAATGTATAAAGAAGAGTCTCCGTGTGATCATTCACTTGTGCAAACCCACACAAGGGCCAAGGGAAATCAGGCTCTGTGTGATAATTTAAAGCAAGGCAGAATGTTTCTAATATTCCTTTATCTTATTCATATCTTGTTAAGCCTGAGCCTATTAGTTTTCAAGATTAATCATCTATTCAGCATTGTCTAATTTTCCCAGACTTGGTCTCTAAAAGTAAACAGTTTGCAATAAAAAACCCTGTCTATCATGGCTTTGTAGTCATATATGCATACCCTTCTCATCGCATTTATTATGAATGTGTTTATTTTAATAGATAATATCCATCTTGCGAAGCTAAATTATAACATACACCAGACTGTTAAAAATTCAAATGTATTAAAGCATTCTGATCTTATCATGCAGGGAATTCATTGAATCCCCTTGGTTAAGTAGTTTTTCTCATTTAAAGAAACAACTGGATATGAGAAATGTACTAAGCACTCAAAAATAACTTTAAGTACTCAGTGAACTGTGATAAGTACTAATTCACTGGCAATGTGGGCATTCATCTTGTGATTTTTTTGTCTGCCTGGCACCACCTCTCAGGCCCCTAAATACCAATGACAGGTCTCCCCATGAAAAGAAAATGTTTACATGTAGGATTATTGTGTTACTATGATCTTAAATCATGTTTTAAGACAATATTGAAACAAAATCTTTGAAGTGTTATCTTATTCAAAAAACAGAGTCTGGCATTGGGGTTTCTGATTTTACCACTTCTCAATGACTTTCATAAGCTAGTTTAAAGAAAAAAAAAATCCCTCTTCCCAATTTACCCACCTTGCAAACCAATCCTGGATTGGATCCAGAAGTCAAGTTGCATTCTTCTAATTTCATGTGTCATCACCAGTAACAATGCATCCAGAATCAGATGAGGTTGATTATCAAACTACTGATGATGCAAAACTCAGAGAAGAGCCAAACTTACTCTAGCAGAGCTATATTGTTTCTGAAGCAATAATGGGATCAAAGTCACAATAACTGATATATATTGCAGGAGGAATGAGAGACGCAAACCATTTTGCCTATCTATTGTACATATGTGACTTGCATTACAATAGTAATTGTTACGGACCTACCTATGTCATGATGATGAGACAAAGGGTTTTTTGTGACCTGCTCATGGTGCACAGAGCCAATTTCACAGGCATTTTGCAGTGGCCCTGCCCTTTGCCACTGCTTGGCAGGGGGTACCTTCACTCAGTCTATGTTGCTACTGAAATCCCAGCCAATGTTGGATTTCCCAATGATTTGGGCAATCACGGGCAATGCTTTTTTTCTTGTTTTCTGCAATATCTGTGAACCCATGATTTAGGTAGGTTCCTAGTAATTGTATATGCAGCAGAGCAGGTAATGGAAGGTGCAGCTTTCCCAAGACCAGGCCCAAGGATTCCCAAGTGTTCATTTTCTACAATCTGACAATATAAGCATATGCCAAGGACTGAACACAGCAAACAGAAGTGGTGAGGTGAGGACACCTGTGTGACTGCTGATTATCTTCATGAACTCAGGCTGCAGCACACCAGCTGCCTCCCCATTGCTGAATGTTTTATGGAAAATTGCTGGAGTTCTCAGAAAGGATTATTAAGGACAATGATTTTGAGAAGAGAAGTAGAAAGGACTCCAAAACACACATAAGGTACAGTTATACTAAGTATAAGGGATGTTTTAATTTTTCTGATTGTAACTAATATTGGGACTGTCAATCCTATTTGAAGTATCAATCACTTCTCTCCCTCAGCTCTCTACCCCTCCGGGGTTCTGCGCATCTGCTATCACTGCGTGCTGCCCTTGAATTCCTGGACATTGTGCTCTTGTACCTTCCAGGAGTCTATGGAAAGCAAACTACTTTCAAAATCTCTGAGAAATGGATCTTACTGGTATTATAGAGTCCATAACCACTAAATCTAGCTTTGCTGCCAACCTCTCCCTACTCTTCTCTTACCTTCACAAATTAATGCTGTCCAAACACCAGTGTCCATGACCTTACTTGCTGAGGAACATCCTACCAACCTCTACAGACAGGCCAGTCTCTACTAAAGCCAATTATCAGGGTATCCTATAGCATACACAGCCCTGGAAAAAAAAACCCAACCACAACAGTAGACCTAGACTGCAAGTAGGATGGACTACATGACTTAACATAGCAAGAAGTCACAATAGGATGTGCTAGCAATACAGGCTTCAGGGACACTGGTGAGTGTGTTCAGTCCTCTGTGGAGAGTGCCAGTACCCTCCAACTGCATTTCTGGTGCAGTGTTTTGCACTCTCAGCTCTAAATGTCTTGGTAAAAGATGTTAAAAACTTTTCTGGAGTTACTAGTTCAGACTGGTAGAGAAAAACAGCCTTTTTTAAAAAACTATTTTAACTCTATTTTTAATGAGTTGGATTTTTTCTCTTCTATTTTTCATATTCCTTGCACTCACCAGCCCTGCCTCATTTTCCATAACCCCAGCAACCAATCTTCTATTTCAGCAGTGCTGTTTGGCCCATAAACTGTCTTTGATTCTCACTTTCTAGTGTAAAAAGTGAATCAAATTTCCAATGTAGTTTTTATAAAGAAAAGATCAAACACAAATGAAAAGTGGCCCAAGGGTCAGAAACAAAGCTGCTTTGAAAAGACAACCCATTTCTTAAGGACTAATAACAAGAATTTCTGCTGTAAGCTGAAGACTTATCATCAGAAAATGATAGAGGAGGAAAACGAGCTGAGTGTATTGGTTGATCACAGACTGCCTAAAAACCATGAATTTACCATAGCCATGAAAAAAGCCAGTACAATCCTAGAAAACATCAGACACAGTATTGAGAGATGCCACTGTACAAGAACCTGGTGAGAACCCACATCGTTTTGGTCGGCTCTGTTGGAGAACAGTGACTTCAAATGGGAAAAGTTTCAGAGAAGGTCAGTAAGGATGGTCAGGGGAATGGCATGTCTGTTTTATGAGATCTTTTAAAAGCTTGTGTTGGTTAACTAGCAAAACAAAGGATGAGAGGGGCCTGGCTGCTCACTGAAAACACATCTGCGGAGCAACCAACCAACAAAGACGTAGAAGAACATTTTAAATCAAAACCACTGTTGGGAGAAGAACAAAGGGGTACAAAACGGTCATGAAGAAATTCAGACTGGCCATGAGGTTTCGAACCATCAAAGGAGTAAGGTTTTGGAAGAGCCTTCCAATATGAATGAAACCTAATTGGTTTAAGATACATTTATTAAAAGTATTATATGATACGGTTGCTCACAATAGCAGGGGGCTGGACTCCACAACCCAAAGGATCTTTTCCAGTCATCTTCCTCACTTCCCTAACCCAAGTATATTCTGTGCTAGTTTTCTTCTCTTCTCAACTGGTATGTGGAGTTTTGAATTAGCACTGAATGCAGTTCATTAAAGTCTGAAAACAGGCCCCGCTTTGTCATGCTGCTGGGCAGTGGCATGGTGATCACACTGGTGATGCCCGGCTTGTGAATGACAGTGCATAAAACAGGAAGTGAACTAGCCACATACGAAAGAATGAAACTAAATCAGTTGTGCAATGGTGGACGGGCAAGCATGGCACAAATCCCTGGCACTGCCTAAGGGGCAGGCACCAGAATAGAGCGAGGGGAAACCCTCACCCTCCTGACCCCCATCCCTCCTGCACCTCCCAGCTCCTGCTCTGGCAGTGGGGTGAGCAGAGAAGCAGTGGCATCATGCAGCGCAGGATTCACTGCTGCTACGGGCAGTATCACCTCTCTTGTTGCCACAGAGAACTGGTGTTGTCTTGGCCCCTCGATGCACACACTGGCAGCAGAACAAGGAGGTAACATCTCCCCCAGCAGCAGCAAAACCCCAGCTGCTCTTGAACCTCATGCCTCCACTGCTTCTCTGCCCTCCCTACTACCAGGACTGGAGCCAGGAAGATGGAGGTTGCAGGGGCTAGCTATACCCAAAGAAAATCCAACGTTTGCACTCTGAAACTGAACCCACATGTTGATCACAGCAGCTAAGTGAGGCAGCTAAATAATAAACTACCCAGGAATTCCCAAACCAATTTAGGAGCAGAATGCAAAGAAGCCCAGAATGGATGCACTGAGATCGGGGACTAGGAAGTTTTCATATTTCTGACCCATGGAGAAGCCCCAGGAGGCTGCAGAGCATCCCCTGCCTTCTAGCTTGGAAAGTGCAGGAGGCTCAGAGGCACCACAACACTGGACTTCTGTCATATATAAGAGCATGATAACTTTATAGTGCTATAAAAAGTGCTCTAAATTACAGCACCTCTGTACAGACCTTGAGTGGCACAGCATGAGTTGGTGAAAGTAGTTCGCTGAAAGCACACCTATTTATAACCATATCCAAATGGTATTTTATGCATTTTAAAGGGCTCCTAAAAATCTTGCCGTGTGAAAATTAAGTTTCTAGTGTACCAGGTACAGTACAAACACATACAAATATACAGCCTGAACCTGAAGGAGCTACCCGTTCAAAGTGAATTGGACAGATTTCTCATAGCTCATTTCCAGTGAAGTCAGTCATATTGAGCACACAATATAAATTGTCACTTGAGAGAGAAAAACAGAGGAATAGTATAAATTCTGTCTTTGTCGCTCAAAAATATTGACTGTGGTAATGTTTTGTATTATTTGTGTTACAGGCAAAGTTGAAAATAAATGAGAACATAAGCAATGTAGTTGTCAGCTAGGTGGATTTCTGAAAGGTGAAAGCTGCTTTGTGTGGGGAGAGATTTCATCCTCTGGGAGAGGAGGTTTTCTGTGCTGGTGGGGAGGTGCTTTGTATCACATCCTTGCCTGTCTAAATAATGGGATTCATTTGCACTCAGCCTGGAGCTGTGCAAATTATGGTATTTGTAAAATATGTAAAAGTGTACACAGAGTTCACAGTTTCTGCAAAAAATGAATCATTTTCTGAGCAGCATGGAGGACGTTACTCTTGGACATGGCAAACCTAGCTCCTAATCCTGTCGGCCTTGCTGTGGCCCCTAGAAAGAAGTTCATCATCTGCATGTTCCTCTGTTTCAATTCCTGCTCTTTCTCTATGGGGCACAGACTGTCTGTTATCATGTGCGTGAATAGTGCCTAGTGCAAAGACGGGATCCTGATCAGGACCTATAATGACTACTAAAATGTAGATAATTTTGTGTAAAATGTTTGTCAGGAACTTTCACCAGAGTTGAGCCTTGCGTTTTTTGCATTACTGGACACCAATGACAATATCAAGGGGAGCACTTTGGTTGTGCTTCATCAAGGCAGGAGGGAGCCTAGTAATCAAAGCTGTCTGACAGGAGGAGCAAGCTGACAGCCAGAGGACAAAGATGACAATGCAATATAGCAGGTTGTTAGGAGATAGTCTGTTGAGACTAGTTAAAGAAGCAAGGTTTCTACAGTGCCCAGGATACTCTGCAGAGAAGGAAGGTCATGGAGCCCTATATGGATTTAGACAGTTGAGATAAAGACCCAGGCTCTTAGAAACCCTGAACATTGTGAGGATCACAGTAGCAGTGCCCTGTTTCGTGTTGCACAGAACCGCAGTATATGGATGGCATCAAGATGTCATTTTATGCAGCTGAGTTCTCAGCTCTTTTCAGAATCACATCACTTATTTTGAGGCTTATATAGGAATCCAGTAGACACATAATCGGCACTCATTCCTAAATGGCCAGAAAATACAACAGCAACTTTCCTTTCAAGTACAGCATGAAGCTAATGAACATTTCACAAACACACACACGCACAAAGTATGAAACATGTACAACATTTAGTACTTGCAACCAACACCAAACTGCTTTTACAGCCTCTCAGGTTATCCAGTGATTAAAACAGAGGCACAAAGGAAGAACTCAGGCTTCATACTATGTCTGGCTGTGCTGCTGTTTGTAATTTCCATGAGGCAAAAATTAAAAGAGAACTGTTCATGGTAATACCACACCCCAGACCCCAGCTTGCATTGTTTTTGGTCACTAACAGGCTGCATGAAGCATGTAGAAATCTTGTGAAAAATCAACAAATATTTAATGTGCGCATACAAAGGCAGAAAACTGGGCATATCTTTTTTTTAAAATTCAAACAAATAGAGAATAAACTGATGGTATATTATTTCTAATATTAATTATATTTTTCTTACAGCCCTCAAGAGTATTCCAAGTACCATACAGTGTTAACAGAAACATACAGGAATGGACTACACAGGATCACTACGTCACTTACGGTGCGTGACTTCTTTTTAATTGAATACTTATTCTGGAGCAACCCTTGTTGTGGGTTCACTTATACAAGTATAAAAGTGCCTTGCATTAGCTTAGTTTATTCCCCTAGTAGGAATAAATAGCTATAGGGTTTGTCTGTGGTTAAAAGCTTTATACATACCCCCTGCTACGACAAAGGCTGTAGTGCAGTGGTTCTCAAATTTTTTGGACTTGAGGTACCCCTCACTGGACCGGATCGGAGTCACCCCTCCATAACATTTGTGATTTCAGTGGCACCCAATTTCAAAAAACGGATTTATATATCACAGTGCTTACCTCCTTGCAGAAGGGCCATGCAGTGTGGGTGGGGGATTGTCTAGCCAAAAACAAGCCGGAGCTTGTGCTTATCTCGTCGGCCTACCTGCTTATCTCCTCGCACCTCACAGAACCCTTCAAAGGATCTGGTGGTACCCCAGGATGCCCCAAAACCCTGGCTGAGAATCACTGGTCTAGATATAAGAGCAAAGCTCCCTGGTATAGGAAGCAAAAGGACGTATGCTCTGCAATGGCTAACCCCTTGTTGCTGGTATGGACACTGTCTATGTAGTGGGGTGGTGTTGCACTCCCAAATGACCTAGTCATGCTGGTCAAATTTTGTTCTATAGACAGAGTTAGCATCAACCAATACTTTTTTATATATAGCTTAAACCCATTTCCCAAACAAAAGAAGTTAAACCATCAAGACAACTTTTTTGTTTGTATAACTCCTTCCATATTAGGGATTTTGCCAGCATAGCTATGTTTTGCGTGGTATGAGTTTTTTCACATTCCTGATCAACGTAGCTATGACACCAAAGGCTAAGCCAATAATCTATGCCTGAAAGAGCTCATCTGAACTCTAGATAAATGATATGGGGGGGTTGCAGATGTATCTAGATTTTTTTTAAAGTAATTTTTTAAAAAGTAATTTTTAATCAAGTTCTACTGTGAATATTCTGCTTAAAAGTAATAAAAAATGCTTCTGCAAAATGCATAGTTATTTTCCTAGGAAAGAGCAATACAGTTGTACCCACATTTTAAAATATTTCTCAGCCACAAACAACAGCAGAAAAAAATAAACCACATCCCTTAAAATGTTAACACATGTTAAATTGGTAACTTTTGCTACTGAGACTCTATAATGTGGATATTATTTTATGTCTAAACTTTTTTCAGTCCTTCGGTGCTCTTTTTACTGGAGCCATTTTTCTTTTGTATCCCTTCATTTTTTATGAATTACCACCTTTTAGTGAAACTTTTCCATTAGCTATCTTTTGTCAAAGAAAATGCTCAAATTCCTCTCTTCTTTCTGATGTAGGAGAACACAAATACAGTATAAACAGTAATACCTCATGTGATTTAAACAACACCAGTGTGTTTAGAGATAAAATGCATCAGAGTTAGGACAGAGATATTTACATTCAATTACTGTGAGGCATGGGGAGAAGGTGGTGTTTAAAACATTTTTTTCAGAACTAAACCTCGTTTTCTCCAGACAAATATTAATCAGAGTAACGAATGGTTCAGGTTTGGGCCAGTCTCCAGTTTTGTTGCTTTTACATACCTACCCAACTAACTTTCTTCCCTGCACTCCGAGTCCCTCCCCCCCACCCCCCCCCCGACCAGCACCTGGCCTTTTTCAACTTCGCCTATGAGAACCCTCCCAAATACCCTGTATCAGCCTTTCCCTAATTTCTCATCCATTGTTGCCTGATGACATCTGTCAGCTCTGTCTTCTTGTTCGTTCTTTCATTGATAAGATTATTGATCGTCTCCAAGGCTAGGGACAGGCATTCAAAAAGCCAGAGCCTGAATTGATTCAAGCATTGCAGGTTAGTCTAACCTGCAGAGAGTGAACCGGTTTGCAAGTGGGTCCACATTCGGCACATGCCTGCAGTGGCTCAGGCCAGAAGCCTGGGGGCACTAGACCAGCCCTCCCAACAGAGAAGCTAAACTGAGGGGGGTGTGGCCAGGCCCTGGCAGGCCTCAGTTAGACTGAAGAGGGGTTTCAGCCCCCACCTTGAAGAGGGAGTGTCTATGGGGTGGGGGAAGGAGGAGGGGACAGCTCTACCTGCTGCAGCAGCTCCCCGACAGCCAGAAGTAATCCCTGCACACAGGGATGCCCAGCCCCAGGGGGAACTCTTCCCCCTCCTCCCTCTCCCCCACTGCCATGACACAGGGAAGGGGGCTCTGTTTGGTACTGGGGGGGCTCTTTCCCCCCCACCACTAAATCATTGGATGCAGGGGTAGCAGTGGATATAGTCTTCTTGGACTTCTGGAAGGCTTTCGACAATGTCTCTCACCCCGTTCTCATTAGGAAACTGGGGGACTGTGGCGTAGACACCCACACAGTCCAATGGGTCGCCAACTGGCTAGAGAGCCGCACCCAGAGGGTGGTAGTGGATGGGTCCTTCTCAGCCTGGAAGGAGGTGGGCAGTGGGGTCCTGCAGGGCTCGGTCCTCAGGCCCGCCCTGTTCAACATCTTCATCAGTGATTTGGATGAGGGGGTGCAAAGCACCCTGTTCAAATTTGCTGATGTTACCAAGATGTGGGGGGATGTGGGCACAATAGAAGGGAGCAACAGGCTACAGCTGGACCTTGACAGGTTACAAGGATGGGCGGAGGAGAACAGGATGGGGTTCAACACAGACAAGTGCAAGGTGATGCACCTG
>NW_005842786.1:489473-539433 GCF_000455745.1 Alligator sinensis | reverse complement strand
GTGCATCCACAGATGCATTTCAAGCAGGACCAAGGAGGTGATCCTCCCCTTCTATGCGGCACTGGTCAGGCCGCAGCTGGAGTACTGCGTCCAGTTCTGGGAGCCGCACTTTAAGAGGGATGTGGACAGCATCGAGAGGGTCCAGAGGAGGGCCACTCGCATGATCAAGGGACAGCAGGGAAGGTCCTATGAGGAAAGATAATGGGACCTGAACCTGTTCAGCCTCCAGAAGAGAAGGCTGAGGGGGGATCTTGTGGCCTGCTATAAACTAGTCAGGGGGGATCAACAGGCACTGGGGGAGTCCCTGTTCCCCCGAGCGCTGCCAGGAGTGACCAGGAATAACGGTCACAAGCTGGCGGAGGGAAGGTTTAAGTTGGACATCAGGAGGCACTACTTCACGGCCAGGGCGGCTAGGGTCTGGAACCAGCTTCCAAGTGAGGTGGTGCAGGCTCCCACACTGGGGGGTTTTAAGAGGAGGTTAGATGACCATCTTGCTAGGGTCGTTTGACCCCCAGTACTCTTTCCTGCCATGGCAGGGGGTCAGACTAGATGATCTGCCCAGGTCCCTTCCGACCCTAGAAACTATGAAACTATGAAAACCATGGGGTGGGGTGGGTAGAGGGGCACTTCCAGGTGGCTTGGCCAAGAGGGGGACTCTTCCTTCTGCTTCTCCCCCAACATCAAGGGGTGGAGGGGGGGGCTGCCTGGCCCCAGATCAGGACTCTTCCCCAACCCCCCCCGGCCCCACGGGGTTGGGGAGGCTCTGTTCTATACTGGGGGGTACTCTTCTCCCTCCCCCTGCCCCCATCCCCACTGCCAAGAGATGGGGGGGGGCTCTGCAGGCTTCTGGGCCCCAACCCTGATGGGGACACTTCCCCCTATGCGGGATGGGGCTCTGTTCACCCCTATGCGGGATGCGGGGGGGGAGCGGGTTCAGTGATGGGGAAGTGTCCCCACTAGGGCCATGGCCAGGGCCAGGACCAGGACCAGGGCCGGGCAACCTGCAGAGCCTCCCCCCTCCCCACCCCCTCAGTGGCTGGGGTGGGGGAAGGGGGAGGAGGAGGAGAGGTAAGAGTACCCCCCAGCATGGAACAAAGCTCCCCCTGCCCCACTGGGGGGGTTTGGGGAAGAGTCCCCATCTGGGACCAGGCAGCCTTGCATGGAGTCCCCCTCCCTACCCAGTGGCAGTAGGGAAGGAGCAGAGGGAAGATGGGAGAGGGGCTCTATGTGAGGCTGCCCAGCCTGGCCCCAGCCTTGGAGGGGGACTCTTCCCCCTGCTCCTCCTCTCCTGCGGGGTGAGGTGGGGCTCTGTGCGGCACTGCCTGGCCAGAGACATGATTCAGATGGAAAAATCTAGTGGCCCACTATGAACTGGTACCTTGGCAGTGCAATCTTTGGCTGCTTCAGGGGAGCTTCAGTTTAGACAAAAATACTCCAGATATATCTCCTCCTGGGTTATATTCCTCCCTCTCTATTGGGGTTTTTAAGAGTGAAGTGACTTGCATCAGTGCAAGACTGTGAAAGAGCCCCCTCCAGCACAGAACAGAGCCCCCCTCTCTGCCCTGCAGGACAATCATCCCGGCAGGGTGCCATTAAGGTAAAGGGGGCAGGCAGAAGGGTTAATTCCTCCCTCTGTTCCTTCTGCTCTGCAGCCGGGATCTGCCAGCCCCAGGGCCACTGTCACAGCCTCCTCCTGTCTGCTCCCCAGCTGACAGACAGACCCTGGCTGCAGTGGGGGAGGAAGGGAAGGAGGGAAGAATTAATCCCCTCCCTACCCACTTTGCTTTAACGGGGCCATGCTGCCTAGTGTCCCGCCATGTTCTGTCCCTGCTCTGGCTAGAGGGCAGAGGAAATGGGCCAGCCCAGCTCTGAAGCACAGCAGAGCCCCACCCAGAGAGCATGCTGGGATACTGGGGGTCTCTGCTTTATCTTAAACCAGCAACGGGGCAGGGACATTGCATAAACTACTCTGAACCAAATCAGTTAAGTCTGATACTACATTCAACCAGGTTTATCTCAAACAAGTTTCAGCATTTTCAAGCTGGTTTATGCGCACTGAACATCTGGGAAAGGGGGAGCCGGTCTCCAGGCTCCGCTCCATCACAGCAGCCACCACCCGACATGGGCAGCAGGCAGGGCTCAGGAACTGCTATGTCCAGAAGGGGGATGCAGACCCGGGTCCCTGGTCCCATAGCCCTAACCGCATGGAGGCCCCCTCCACCAGGGCTGGGGGGGTTGGGGGGGGCTGTGGTTTGGGGAGTGAGGGGCCTGGACCTGCATCCTGGTGAACGAAGGGGGCAGGGGAGCTCTGATTTTCCATGATAAAAAAACCCGAAAATCAAACGCCAAGATGTATAGGTACTTAGAATTTATTTTATATATTATGTTTTATTATAGTGATTGAGGCACTGGTAGGCTTCCAAATTGCTTTAAAATTGTATATGAATAAAACATTTTATTCAACTGATACCTATATATATATATAGAGAGAGAGAGAGAGAGACAGAGAGAGAGAGAGAGAGTGGTGTCTCATTTTAATCACAGATTTTGGGGGCTTTAATCAGAGAATCTGTGATTTTTAAACAGAGAAACCCAAGATCCCTGCTAATAGCCTCTTCCCAGCCAAAGTTGAGGACCACCACCATCTTCCTTGACCTATCAGCCATCTTTAAACGAGTCATGCTTTTCTCATTTATCTTTATCTACTGTGACTATCCTCTCCTGATTCTCCTTCTGCTATCTAATCAGTCCATCAGCAAAACTCTTCACTACCTTCAACTTCCTGCAAGGTTTGCAGAGGCCTCTGTTCTTTTTCCACTTCTCTTCACCTAAAATTCAACTACCATCTCAATGTGGACAACTCACAGATGTAATCCTCTATATCAGAACCATCTTTACTCCATATTAAAATTTGGACTCACGCTGATTTCAGAGCTCTATCTGGATCTTCATGTCCCAGCTATGTCTAAATCTTGCTGATTCTTTTTGCATAATGTCTCTAACAGCATTAACAGCCAATGCATTTGTATCAGTGTAACTGGCATTACACTGATGCAATCAGTAGCAGATCAATGTAAAAAGGTAGCGAACAGATGACATAATCCTTTAAATCAGGGTAGCTTGCTCAATCCATAGCAGAATGGAGATTAAAACACTACCAGCTGTATACCAGGGTATTGAGACATAGTTAATTACATTAGTCTGAAGTCAAATAGAAGGCAGGGAAGCTTTGCACCTTATAGACCAGGGGTCAGCAATATTTTTGTCCAGAGTGCCAAAAAAACCCCCATCAGCCAAGGCCTATTGGTATGCCATCTAATATCATGTAAACCAGTACAGACTAAATTGGCATTCCCACCTGGGCTAGCCTGGGTAATGAGGATGTATGGACACCTAGTAAGATTACAAACGAACGAGACCAGTGGAAGGGTGGATGAGCTACCTGTGAGCCAACAGCCATCCATAGACTCATAGATTGTAAGGCCAGAAGTGACCTTGGAAGACCATCAGGTCCAACCCCCTGCACCAAGCAGGAAAGACAACTTGGGGTCAGGTGGCCCCAGCAAGGTGACTATCTAGTCTCCTCTTGAAGATTTCCAGGGTAAGTGATTGCACCACCTCTGAAGGGAGCTTAGTCTACAGTATGGAAACCCTGGCTGTGAAGAAGTTTTTCCTAATGTTGAGCCTGAATTGATCTTCCAGGAATTTGTGGCCATTACTCCTGGTTTTCCCTTCAGGTTTCCTGGTGAACAGTTGCTCACCGAGCCCCTGATGTACTCCCCTAGTGTAGTGGTAAACTGCTACTATGTCCCCTCTCAGCCTTCTTTTCCTCAGGCTGAAGGTTCCCAGATCCCTCAGCCTTTCCTCGTACGGCTGGCCATGTAAGACTTTGATCATATGGGTGGCTCTTCTTTGGACTCTCTCAAGTTAGTCCACATCCTTGTTAAAGTGTGGTGCCCACAACTGGATGCAGTACTCCAGCTGTGGTCTCACCGGTGCTGAGTAGAGCGAAAGAATCACCTCCTTGGCTTTGCTGGAGATGCATTGATTGATGCATTCCAGAGTATTATTTGCCCTCCTGGCTATAGCATCTCACTGCCGACTCATATTCATACTGTGGTCTATTATTACCCCCAGGTCCCTTTCATTTGTGGCGCTAGACAGTTTGGTGCCACCAAGCCTGTAGGTGTGTTGGGGGTTCCTCAAGCTGAGTTGGAGCACTTTATGTTTCTAGACGTTGAACTTCATCAGGTTACGATCCGCCCAACTCGCTAACCTGTCTAGGTTCACCTGTATCTGTAGCCTATCTTCAAGCGTGACCACGCTTCCAAATAATTTGGTGTCATCTGCGAAGCTGGCCAGTGAGCTCTTCACCCCCACATCCCAATCATTAATAAAGATGTTGAAAAGTACTGAACTGAGCACCAACCCCTGTGGGACACCACTGCCCACTTGTTGCAAACCTGTTCACTACAACTCTCTGGGTCCTATCCTGCAGCCAGTTTCTCACCCACCTGACCATCTCAGAGTTAAGCCCACAATCCTCCAATTTTCTTGCGAGGACATAGTGGGATACTAGATCAAAGGCCTTTTGGAAGTCAAGGTATACAATGTCAACCTGCTGTCATGTCCAGGTGGCGAGTTTACCTGGTCATGGAAGGTAATTCACCATACCTGGAGAAGAGATGGGCGCCACCAGGTCACTTTGCCCGAAGAATCACCAATAATGAACAGCATCTAAGGTGCCCCCAAAGGTCTCTATCAGCCTCAGGACTGGCTTGACTTGACTTGCCAAAAACACCCCAACCCTGTCCCATGCCTTAATGTGGCATTCCAGGGACAGACTGCGGTGAATCCATGAAGGGGCCAATACTTGTTGCTAGTGGTGGCAGCATGTGCCACCAGGCAGGCAGTGGGGGAGGGACCAGGGTTGCGCTGCCTCAGGTCTCTGTCCTGTCCTGTGCCCTGAGGCACACATGCAGTTGCTGCCAACACAGAGCCAGTGCCAGGGCTCTGGAGCCCAGCGCAGCTGTTTGCAGCCTGCCGGCCACCTGCTACAGCTGCCCACCGCCTGGGCCAGCTGTGGCCTCCTGAGCAGTATGGCCTCATGTGCCATACTCTGGCACATGTACCAGCGGTTGCCAACCCCTGTTATAGACCAACCAGTGAGGGGTGGGTGTGGCAGCCATCTTGCTTGCTTGTCTTTGTGCCAGCATCCCCTTTTGTGCCAGGCTGTACAGCCAGGAGGACTGCTGGCTCCCATTGGGGAGCAAGCATTTTATTTTTAGTACATTTTCTTACTTCCCTCCCATGGAGACTGCCTGATTTCATGTTTTCCATTTTTGCAATTTAGGTAGGACCCTATGTCAGTGTGTGTGTGTGCTGTGACCATCTGATGAAGTGAGCTTCGGCTCACAAAAGCTAATGCTATATATCCAATACACCTATACATACATACTTTGCTTAGTCCACAGGGTGCAAATCTATCCTGCCTTATACCAGGGTACTACCCATTCTTCTGCCATCTAGCGACCAGAAGCAGTTGTAGCAACTTCGAAAGTTGTAGGTAGCCCATGAATGTTGCTCATTTGTCTACTTTAAACTCTGGTGTAATTTATATTGGTATACAAGAATGATACAAATTACACTGGATTATGTGATCACCCGTCCATGGCCTAAGATGTGGTGTTCCATCAACACAGTAAAACTCCTATCCAGATTCTCATCAACTCACGCTTCAGTTACTAGAATATCCTTTTCCCTGCTGTGACAAGATTTCGTGCCAATGCTACTAATAACACACTGAACAGCAGTTATGTTTAAAAGTGAAGGAAGAGTACAGGTAAAGCCTGAGAGCTGAGAAATGCATTGAACAATATTTCAGGGGTGTACTTGGTAGCTGTGTTGGTCTGAGACAAAAAGACATACAAAAAAGTAGAACTCTTGATTCCAAACTGGTACCTTTTATTAGATCAACTGGAAAATGGCAAGAAAATTGTCCTGTTCTGCAAGCTTTCAGGATCAAAGTCTCTTCGTCAGGCTCTGGGAAAAGTTTAGATGGCACAAGATGGTAAAAAGTCCCCATAGGTAGGAAATAAACCTCATTTTTGCACAGAGGGAGCTGAAGATGGAAGGCTGTCCCTCTGGGTCCATGAGAGTGTCTTTGTCTCTCATGGACCCAAAAAGACACTTTCATGGACCCAGAGGGATAGCCTTCCATCTTCAGCTCCCCCTGTGCAAAAATGAAGTTTATTTCCTACCTATGGGGACTTTTTACCATCTTGTACTATCTACATTTTTTCCCAGAGCTTGATGAAGGAACTTTGATCCCAAAAGCTTGCAGAAAAGGACCATTTCCTTGACATTTTCCAGTTTGTCTAATAAAAGGTAGACAAACTCTTGGTTTGTCTAGAGTTCTAGTTTTTTGTATGGAACAATATTTGGAATGCTCCTAAATCACGTTTGATTTCCCTTTACAGAACCTCAGCTGTTATGTGTATCACACTATTATGGGGTTATTACTGCATGTGCATAGTTCTTGATTTGAAGTAGACTTATGACTACAGATTGAGTCCTGGTTCAGGCAAAAAAAAGCACAACCTACATCCTTTCTATGGGTGTAGCAACATGCACACTTCCCTTGAACATGGTGCCTCTGAAAGTATTCAGTGGAGTCATATCAGTGGAAAGTGATGCACTGATATATTGTAGGGGCTTGTTTATATTGCTTCAACAACATATCTCATTACACAACCTTTGAGCTGATGTTTCCCAGAGTCAGAAGTCTGTTTAGGAGGCTGTTCCAGTCTCATCCCCAGCTGTCCATCTCAGGTTTACCAGAGACAGGGGGCTCCAGAGTGGCAGGAGCAGGCTCAAAAACAAACTTTGCACTGTGGAGCAAGTCAGGATACAAGTGGGTGAGGTACACTTAGACCTCACGTGTGCCACCACAGTATAAACAAGTCGTAGAACATAGCGTGAATATTCATTTCTCTAATGTACAGTTTTGTGAAGCAAATTTGCAATTTCAATGGGCCTAGCCCAGGGCTGGGCAAAATGCAGCCCAGAGGGGGCCCCCCCAAATCTATCCAGCCACATCCTATCTGGCCCGCAGGGGCCCCCAAAATTAAGAAAATTAATATTTATCTGCCCCTGTCATGCAGCCCTTGATGGCTTGCCAAAACCCAATAAATGGCCCTCTGCCCGAAATAATTGCCCGCCCCTGGCCTAGCCTGAAGTCCAGGCATCAGACAAAGCCAGAAGGGGCTACCAAATGCACTAAAGGGGCACATATACATGTGGATTAATGCACTTTAATTATAGCACATTAAATCTAGTACGTCTGGGCATTTTTACACATGTAAGCAATGCAGCATAAGATGCTTTGAAAGTGCCCGGCGCTGCATCACTTACAATTGTATAAGCAGCGAAATGAGCGTCAGTGCTGAGAAAATGGCAGGAGTGCAGTTTTGAACAAAACGTATCGGAGGTTTTTTAGTTCAAAAGCGCACTGCCGTCATTTTCTGCACATTGAGGTGCATTTCACCACTTATACAACTGCACGCGGTGCCGTGCAGTTCTCGTCAGCTCAAGCGCAGAGCAGACTCAATTAATCGAGTCTGCTTCGAAGCAGCGGATCCCCAGTGCATCGCGGGATAAAAAGGTATATGTATAAATGCCTTCCATTGTGAGGTAGTAGGAAAATACGCATTATCCTGTCTTAACGAACATTAACTAAAGAGCACATTTTTAAGTGAAGCTTAATGTGCATTAGCCTATTTTAATACACATTAAACTAAATAGCAGTTTTTTAGTGACGCTGTAAATAAGCTCATGTACATTAAAGTGCACACCCAAGATGCCTGACACCAGCCAGAATTGGACTTCCACAGAAAGGAGGCAGGCTCCAGAGGGAACATGTGCTTGTGACAGGGGACTAGGATTCAAGAACTAATTCCTTTCCATTAATTTCAGTCGAGATTGGAACAGAGCCTTTCGATTTCTTTATCTGCCGCTGACTTCCTGTATGGCCTTGAGCAACTTGCTTCAACCCTTACTGTACGGCAGACAGTTCAGAACGCCCCTATCCTGCCCTCCACATGGCTAGGTTAGCTGTTCTAATACGACATTTCCTACTCTAATTGCTCTGAAGCCCTGTGATGTTTATGTTCACAATCTCTCGCTTTTATTTATCTACCCAGTCCAGCTCTGTAGTTAGTATACAAAGCAATGTATACTGCTAAGAAAGCATACAACAATACTATTTTAACAGCAAGTAGAAATTATTGATCGCATAATTGAAATAAGTACCCTGAGTAAAGATTTAGGCTCTTTCCTGGAAGATTTTTTGCATGACAATAATCCTTACTTTCGCAAGCACTGCTATTGCCTTCACTGCCCTTATCCACTGGAGTAAAACTTATTGTCATGCAAAAGGATTGCAAGATCAGGCTCCGGGTTTTTTCCCTCCATTGAAAGGAAAATGTTTGTTTCAATTCTTACAAACAAATGATAGAGGATAAAATATTTAAAGCATTAGTTATGGAACACTGTACCTGCACAGTTTGCAAATGATTATGTAATGAACTGTGCAAGTGTACGCCTGTTAGATTTCTGAGAGCTTTGATAAGCAGAAATCCAGGTTTTCTGTTTCCCATGGAAAAAAGGGAGTAAACCATGGATTTTACCTTTTACCAGAGGCAAACATGGATTTCACACTTTACTGGAGAAACCAGTGGATTTGCCAGTAGTGGGGGAGTGAGGGGCAGGAGCAGGGCTAGGGGGTTTGGAGGGGCTTTCATTTTAACCACAGGTTTGGGGGGTTTTATCAGATAATTTTCTATTTTTTATCAGGGGAAACCAGGATTCTTGTTAATAAGCTTCATGTAGTCTTATAGGCCGAATACAGACATCACACATAAACTGGTCTAAGCGACCAGGAATTAATCTAAACCCATAACCATAAAGAAATTTAGCACATATTGATCAGCCTAAAAATGACAGAACCATATCTAAGAAAGATCTGCATTCAGTGTGCACTCAAATATAATCTATTTAGATTAGACCAGTAAATCGAACTTCTGTACCAAATCTATTCATTCAAATTAGATTGCTGTCCTCTGGCATCCCAGCCTCCTTTTGCAGCCTGATACCCACCCCCTACTCTCGTAGGGAGGTGAGTTAGCACTCAGCCCACGCTCTGCTGCCCTGGGTGAGCACCCAGCAGGCCCCGGTCCCAAACTCTCCCAGAGCTGAGTCAGCAAAGCTCCTCTCCCCAGCCCTGCCTCCAGCCATCTGTCTGCCACAGGCAGGCAGCAGGGGTTAGGGAGGCATCTGTGTCCTCTGCATGAGCCCCAGGATCTGGGCACCTCCACCCTGTCACAAAGCAACCCACAATGTACACCCCCCCCCCCCCCACACACACACACACACGGAGCCCAGGAGAATCCCTGTGCTCAGGCAAAACCCCATGGACTCCAACCCTGGCTCCCACACACCAAGCCAGGAAACCCCATAACCCTGCATTTCTACAAAGCTCCACAGATCCCGACCCTGGCTCCTGCACACCACATCTCAGTGGCCAAATCCAGGCACCCTGCCATCCAGACCCCATCATGGACCCCCAGCCGCTGTCATCAGTACATATGCCCCAGCTCTTGATGCCACCGATGAAATCCAGGAGACATTCTAGACCAAGTTCTTCCTGTTGTCCTGGAGGGAGACAGGCTTATTTGCTTGGTAATTTCAATGCCCGAGTCAGAAGAGACTCAAAACTCTGAAACAAAACCATTGGCAAGAAAGGAGTGGGAAAGGTTAACTCCAGTGGCATCATCCAAATGTGTGCAACA
The DNA here is from genome assembly GCF_000455745.1 of Alligator sinensis. NCBI lineage: Eukaryota > Metazoa > Chordata > Crocodylia > Alligatoridae > Alligator > Alligator sinensis. The sequence continues at coordinate 529,585 of NW_005842786.1, read as the reverse complement.
TGGACTTACCATCACCAACACCCTGATCCACCAGAAAAATAGGTACAAGATACCATGACAACAACCATGATCTAAGCATTGGCACTTGATTGACTATATCATCATTCATGCCTGGGATTGCAAAGATGCCCTCATCATTCGAGTTGATGATTGCTGAAGCAATCACCAACTCATTTGCTCAGTTGTGCCATTCAAACTGGCTCTCAAATGATGGCTACAGCAGAAGCAATGCTGACAGAAGGTCAATGTCAATGTTAAGGATCCAGTCAAGGCAAGACCTCTTCCATCAGTGCCTCGGTGAAAAACTGTCAAATTCCAATCAATAACAACTGGAGCATTTCAGCAGCACTTGGAGTGCCTTCAAGTCCACCATCATCAGTGCCTGAAAAGAGATACTGGGATTCTCTACCAGGAAAATCAAGACTGGTTTAATGAGAATAATGGGGAGATCCAAGAGTTGATTGACCACAAGCACAAGACCTTTTGTGCTTTGCAGAATGACACCAACTCCAAGCAAAAGAAACTGAATGATCAAAAAGCCAAAGCAGAGGTTCAAAGGAAGACCTGCAATATGAAGAATGGATGGTGGGGAGACAAGGCAAAGGAGATTCAACGTCTCGCTGACATCCATGATATGTGTGGTTTCTTTAATGCCACCAAAGCCACCTACAGTCCGAAGTCTCAGGGACCACCCGCTTTGAGACCTAAGGATGGAAGGGACCTGGTCAAGGAAAGGAGAGGCAAAGTCAACTGGAAAGAGCATTTTCTCAACCTTCTCAGTTGAAACTCTGTTGTCGATAAGAGTGTTCTCAGCTCCATTCTGCAACACCCAGTCAGAGATGATCTTGGAATCCTTCCAGCCCTTGACAAGATGAAGAAAGCCATCAAGCAGATGACGAATGACAAGGCACCTGGAACAGATGGAATCCCTGCTGAAATCTTCAAGCTTACATCACAGTTCCATGCCCTCATCTTAAGGATCTGGAATGATGAGGAAGTCCCAGGTGACCTCAGAGATGCCAAGAATATGACAAACTTCAAGAAAGCAGACAGGTCCAACTGTGGAAATTGCAGAGGGATTACCTTGCTGTTCATTAAAAAGAAAGATAATTGTGAGAACCCTTTTGAACCATCTCCTTCCACTTCCTGAAGAGCTCCTCCTAGAATCTCAGTGTGGGTTTAGGACATCAAGAGGCACAACTGACCTGATTTTTACTGCTTGCCAGTTGCAGGAAAAGTACCAGAAACACTATAAACCTCTCTATACGGCCTTCTTTGACCTCATGAAAAGCCTTCAACTCTGTCAACCAAGAAGCACTGTGGAGGATTCTTCTGAGGAATGGATGTCCATTGAAATTTGTCACTATTCCTCACCTGCTCCATGATGGAAAGCAAGAGATGGTTCTCAGCAATGGATCTATCACAGATCCCTTTGAGGTTAAGACTAGAGTGAAACAAGGCTGCATCATTGGCTTTAAACTAGATTCGTCAGGGGACGGGGAACTAGCGCTTTAAACTAGGTTTGGGGACAGAGAAGCAGAGGATAAGAAGAACCTAGAATCAGCAAGCCACAGGCAATGCAGTGGATCAGCCCAGGTAAGCACTAAGATAAGCACTAACTGGGCCCAATAGACATTCAGGACAGGGGGATACCAAGGGCACCCATCAGGGGGCTTAAATGTCTCTACATGAATTCTAGGAGCATGGGGAACAGGCAAGAGGAACTTGCACTCCTGCTTGCAGGCAACAACTTTGACCTGGTTGGACTAACTGAAACCTGGTAGGACCCTACCCATGATTGGGCAGTAGGCATTGAGGGTTACAGGTTGTACAGACAGGATAGAGTGTAGGGAGGTGTTGCTCTCTATGTTAAGGAATAATATGCATCCTCTTTAATCAAGATGGGATCATAGGAGGGCCAAACTGAGGAACTGTGCATCAAGATACAAGGAGGTTGGGGGAAAAGGGACTTGGTAGTCGGGGTCTACTATAGACTGCCACATCAGGAGGATGAGCTAGACCTGGAATTCTCCAGACAGCTCTCAGACGCCATATGATCGAGAGATATGGTTATCATGGGTGACCTAAACTACACTGGTATCTGCTGGGAGGAGCAATCAGCCAAATCTAACCATGCACATAGGTTCTTAACCTGCATACAGGACCTTCACCTAATGCAGGAGGTATATGATCCCACTAGGGGAAACGCCTTGCTGAGCTTGGTGTTAGCTACAGGGGATGACTTGGTGGGGAATCTGCAGGTACAAGGTAACCTAAGGGATAGTGACCATCAATTGATTGAATTCACTATCCGATGAAGGGTGGGTAAACTGACCAGCAGGGCTGAAGTGCTAGACTTCAGAAAGGCTAACTTCAGTGTGCTCAGGAGATTAGTCAGTGAGGTGTTCAAGCTCAAGAGCATTGGCAAAATCAGGGTCCAGGAAGGGTGGTCAGTCCTTAAGGGAGCAATCCTATGGGTGCAAAAGGAGACAATCCCATTGCACATAAAAGGCAGCAAAGGGGCCAAGAAGCCCTCTTGGCTGAACAGGGAAGTCCAGGAAAGCCTAAGGGCAAAGAAAAAGGTATACAGGCTGTGGAAACAGAGGGTATCTACCAAGGAGTATACTTCCCTGGCTTGCAGTTGCAAGGAATCAGTTAGGAAGGTCAAAGCAGGATTAGAATTTAGGCTGACGGCAAAATTAAGGACAACAAAAAGTCCTTCAAGTATATAGGGAGCAAAAGGAAGGTGCAGGGTAACACAGGACCCCTACAGGACAAACTAGGGCAATTGGTAACAGAGAGGGGGGACAAAACTGAGTTCTTCGATGAGTTTTTTGTATCTGTATTCCTAGATAGAGACCAAGACAAATCTCCCAACTGGATCATAGATAGACACAGGAGGGACACCAGCCCACCAACTGTTTGCGCAGACTTAGTGAAGGGGCACTTGGAGGGGCTGGATGTGTTCAAATCCATGGGCCCAGATGATCTTCATCCAAGGGTGCTGAAGGAATTGGCCAGTGTCATAGCAGAGCCACTGGCACGGCTGTTTGAGCACTCATAGTGCTCCAGTCAGGTCCCAGGGGACTGGAAAAGGGCCAATGTGGCCCCTATTTTCAAGAAGGGGAGGAGGGAGGAACCGGGAAACTATAGGCCAGTTAGTCTCACCTCTATCTTTGGGAAAACTCTGGAAAAAATCATTAAGTATCACATTTGTGGGAGCCTAGTAGGGGAAATAATGCTGAAAGGAAATCATCACAGATTCACTGCAGGTATCCCGCCTGACTAACCTTGTTTCGTTTTATGACCAGGTCACAAAATGCTGAGATGCAGGAGTTGAGGTGATGTCATCTACCTAGACTTTAAGAAGGCCTTTGATATGGTATCTCATTCTGTTCTCATAAATAAATTGACAGGCTGTGATGTAGATGATTACACGGTCAGGTGGGTGGCAAATTGGCTTAGGGGTCGCACCCAGAGAGTGGTGGTGGACGGGTCGATATCGACCTGGAAAGATGTGGGCAGTGGAGTCCTGCAAGGCTCGGTCCTTGGACTGGTGCTATTCAATGTTTTCAACAGTGACTTGAACAAGGGTGTGGAGAGCATCCTGTCCAAGTTTCCAGATAATACCAAATTATGGGGTAAAGTTAACACAGCAGAGGGTAGGGAACAGATCCAGACAGATCTGGACAGGTTGGAAAAATGGGCAGAATGAAATAGGATGCAGTTCAACAAAGACAAGTGCAAAGTGCTACACCTAGGCAAAAAGAACCACCAATACACTTACAGGCTGGGGGATGACCTTCTCAGCAGCAGAAAGGGATCTTGGATCATAGTCGACTCCAAGATGAACATGAGTCAGCAATGTGAGGAAGCGATCAACAAGGCTAACTGCACTTTATCATGCATTAGCAGATGCATGATGAACAGGTCCAGGGAGGTTTTGCTTCCCCTCTATGCGGTACTAGTCAGACTGAAGTTGGAGTACTGCATCCTGTTTTGGGCACCACACCTCAGGAGGGATGCAGAGAATCTTGAGAGGGTTCAGAGGAGGCCACTCATATGGTTAGAGAGCTGCAGGCAAGGCCCTATGAGGAGAGACTGAGGGACCTAGATCTTTTCAGCCTTTGCAAGAGAAGGCTGAGAAGTGATCTTGTGGCTGCCTATAAATTCATCAGGGGAGGACAGCAGGAAATAGGTGATGTTCTATTTACTAGGGCACCCCCTGGGGTAACTATGAACAATGGCCAAAAATTGAAGGAGAGCAGATTTAGGTTGGACATTAGAAAGAACCTCTTCAAAGTAAGGGTTGCTAGAATCTGGAATGGGCTTCCAAGGGAGGTGGTGCTCTCCCCTACCCTGGGGATCCTTAAGAGGAGACTTAACAAGCACCTAGCTGGGGTCATCTGTCCCCAGCGCTCTTTCCTGCCCAGGGCAGGGGGTCAGACTCGATGACTTACTGAGGTCCCTTCTGACCCTAAACATCTATGAATCGCTCCAACACTCTTCTCAGTATTCCTAACCACAATGCTATATTTGGCCACCAACAAGTTTCCAGTTGGAGTGGAGCTAAACTACCAAATGGGTGGTTAGTTGTTTAATCTCAGCCAACTCCAAGCCAAAACCAAGACCTTGACCTCAATCATTGAGCTCCAGTATGTTGATGATGCCATAGTGTATGCTCATTCAGAAGCAGACCTTCATGCAATTGTCAACATTTTCACCAAGGCATACACAAAAATGGGACTGATGCATAATGGTCAGCAGACTAAGGTCTTCCATCAACAAGCTCTTAATGAGCAGATACCAGCTCTGGTAATTCAAATCTACCATGAGACTGAAGAATGTTGAGTATTTCCCATACCTTGAAAGCCATCTCTTGCAGAAGGCTAACATTGATGAAAAAAATCCACCATTGCCTCAAATATGCAGCCTTTGGACACCTGCAGAAATGGTGTTCAAAGATTGTCACATCAGAATTGAAACCAAGCTCATGGTTTATCAAGCAACTGTAATCCTCAAACTTACTGTACATAGCTGAAACATGGACAATGTACAGGAGACACCTGAAATCACTGAAAAAGCAGCCTGTGAGAGATCCTTTGAATCTAGCGGGAAAACAACTACACCAATGTTAGCGTCCTCTCACATGCAAACACCATGGGCATCAAGGAGATGATCATCTGATATCATTTACTGGGCTGGCTACATCAAGGACATACACAAGGCCAACTTGAAAAAAATGAAACATTGGCATCAACTCATGGGAGACTATCATCTAGGACCACCCCAAATGGAGGTCTCAGTACTTTGAAGCCTCATGACAACAACAGGAGATGGAAAAGCAGGAAGAGCAGAAACAGCATGCTGCAGACTGTATAAAAAATCTGAAGCCATTCACCCCACAGGGAAATACAAGCCCGAGTTGCAATAGGACCTGGATCCTGGGTTGGCCTTGTCAGCCATCTTCAGACCCACAACTAATGCAATCATGGAAGATAATCATCCTCAACTGCAAGGGACTGCCAATGATGAGATGAATTGCTGATGACATCAATATTCTCTTGAATCAAAATTAAATTATGTGCTTAGTGGGACTTAATATCCCTGAAATTAATTTCAAAGTCAATTTAGTGAACATGGTATTTAAATAACCATAGCAGTGATGCTATTAAAGTAAACATATCTATGATTGCAATATGTACTTCCAGTTTCAAGACCCAGTCCACAAGTCTCTTCTCTGTCACCAGAGGAGCAGTTCATAAAAATTCTGTAAGGAGGACTGGTAAATGCAAAAGACGTTCACTCTTTTAATACAGATTGTGTGCTAAGCAGGTAAAACCTGCAGCATGATTCTGTTCTTTTTCAAATAGTACACACTGATAAAGAGAGGTTGTCTTATTTTTCTTGCATCAGTTAGGGGCAAAATGATTTTATTTTGAAAGGAAAATTAAATTTGCTGATGTTTTCTTCAGAGATACAGACTTGATCACACTTAGGAGAGTCCTCCAACTTCTATAGTCTGGGCAGTGGTGAAGGTCTACAATGAAACAGCCCCTCCCCATATTTCAATCTGTTCATTTACTGTATCCAAATATTGCTTGGAAGGAGGGTTACAAAATACAGCTCCTTGTCCCTGTCATCCAGTGACTAACACAGCAGATTTTCAAAAGCATAAAGGACAGAGAGGTGTCTTGCGCTCATTTACTTTAGTTACAACAATAGATGGATCTGGGCAGTTTCCTGCCATTTGTACTTTTGAAAATCTCTCCCAAAATTTCTAAACCAAATTGTGTAGAAGAGAGAGAATTTCAGGGTTCACCTGCTGCCATGATACGTTCCTCTGTCAAAGCTAAAAGAGCTGGCAGCGCTCTACCACCAGCCACAGAAGTCACAGGGAGTGCAGAGAAAAATGACAATCGGCCCCTTGAAAATGCTCTAAAGCTATGCTCAAATAGAAGATCATGGTTGCAGAATGCTCTGATCACGGGATAAATTAGCCATCATTGTATGAGGGTTCAAATGAAGATGCTCCAAAGTGGAGTGCCTTCATTAATTTCTGTCTACTCTGGCTGCAGTACAGCCAAACCCCAGCTACTGTCTCTGGATGGGAGGGGGAGAAGGCAGGGGAGGAAGGTACGTTCTGGGGTTTTCTCAGCCCTGCTGGAAGTAGGGGGGTGGGTTGGATTGGAGCCCCTCACCTCAGGTGGACAGCAACAGGAGCTGCAAGGGGAGAGAGGCGGAGCTAGGAGGAGAGGCTTCACAGAGGCATCCTCTCTCCCTAGATCAGTTCTAAATTGGAGCCCATCCTCCACCCTACCAATCCAACAGCTAACATCTGTTGGTTCGGGAGAATCAGTCGATGATCAGCCAAATGATCGTGGCACTTTCTGTGAATCACCATGAGTTAGACCCGGGAGCTGCACTTCTGTCCTCACCCAGGGAGATTATTTAGGGCATGAAATGAATGCCTCCCCGCCCCCAAGCTGCCATAATGAACACATAAATAACTCATATGGAGGAGTGAATGGCCCCAGGTGCCCCATGTTACTCGCACATAGTAGAGAGTGGTACCTACAAATAGCCAATGGTGGCTCCATAATCCTCAGCAACTCATCACCAGTATAAATGAGGATGGGGGAAGGGGAGGGATCTCCACTGTGAGTTCTGCTATGGGTGAAGAGTAACAAACCTTACACTAGGGTAATGGTGCTGAACCTCTGGCCTGTGGGTCAGATCCAGACCGCCAGGTCTTGTCATCCATGTGGGTAACCCAGTATGCCACAGGTCCAAAATTTGATGGTGTAGGAGCAGTGGCAGCATGAATTGCAGCTCCCCAGCTGCCTAATACCCAGATCTGTGCGGAGCCCTGCAGGCTGGATGACCCGGTCCTGCATTCTAGATTGCATTCACATGCAATGGGGCTGGCACGTGGAGTCACTCCATGGCTGGATCCAGTGCACTGGGTTGGGCAGCACACAGTATTTGGCCAGAGCACGCAGCTGGAGCTGGCAAGTGGGCCTGGGCCAGTGTGCCAGATCACACCTGCAAACCAACCCTGAGCACTGGATCCAGCTCTAAAGTGATGTGTACGGGAACCCATGGCACATTGGATCACCTTCATGGATGACAATCTCTTGCGGGCTGGATCCACCCCACACCACTCATCCAGCCTGTGGGGCTGCAAGGTTGAGCACCACTGCACCAGAAGAGGTGCAGCAAAGCTCCACTCCAGGATGTCTCCCTCCATCTTAGACTGCCCCTGCTTCACTCAGCCCCTACCTGGGCACAAAAGGGCAGGTGGCACAGGAGACCACCAACTTTCTGCCTGCAGAGAACCTGGCAAAGAGAATTCTCTATGCAGTGCAAATGGCCCCAGTAGTCCAGAGCACCTGCCTTTCACATTCATTCATCATCATATGAAATGTAAATAGAGGAAATCCCATAGCCCCCACATCCAAATACTGGAATACCAGCATTCATAAACCAGTATTCTTCTTAGGCTGCAGCATTGCTCTGTGCCAATAAGGATATTAAGAAGTCCTACGGAGGAAGTTTAAATTTGTTTTGTTTTGTACCTACTGAAATGAAGAAAAATTATTTATGGAGTATACAAATCTGCAATTATCTCAATCCTGTTTTCCCTGCATGACCTTAGGAACCTTGTATTTCATGACAAAGGTAATGAATTGTTTTAAAATACCAGTTGGGTTATCTACAAGGAGTTTAAATGCTTTTCATCTCAATGTTATTGTTACATTTCCTTTTCTTTTCTTGTGTAATATAAACTTCTTCAGTGATTTTCAACAGCAGGAGAAAACAACTACACTGTTGGTGGCAAAAGTACTGGCCAGTTCAGGCAATGACTCAACAGGGATTTCTGAGAAGAGGAAAGTTAAAGTCTTGCATTGCTCCCATACCCAGAGCAAATTTTTCCAGGGAGGCTTCTGTCAAGTATCCGTTTTTGGCAATCCTCTCAGGGGAAGGGCTATGCCCTTTTGAGACAACCCTCCCAGCTATTTGTTTGGCTAGCTCTTCATCTGCAAATGTAACTAGACTCCCCAGCCTCTGGCAAGTGATCTTCCCACTCTTTTCTCCTCCCAGGCTACTCAAGACCCTGCACTCCTTCTTCTCCAAGACCCTGCACAACTTTCTCTTGCTCACTCATCTCTAACTGCCCCCTCACTTGCTACATGCTTCCACATCTGACTGCACTCTGCTTCTTTAATCCAGTCCCTGCTTCACACCTTCTCTCTTTCATGCTTCAAATGACCTCCATCCTCAAAAACCATTTCTTCAAAACTATATCCATCTCATCCTGAACAAAACACTATCCTCCCTGTACCACCACCCAATACACCTCATCACATGTCTGAACATTTATGTTTTTGTCCTATGGCAAAATGTTTGTGTATGCGCGCGCAATGCTGCAAGATCCATGGCCAGGGTCTTGAGTGAAATAACAAAACTCCTATCGACTTCAATGGCACCCGCCAAGTTTCCAGTCTTTCTTTTTTCATATTTTTGTTGCAAGCTGTTAGGGAGAAGTGCAAATGCTTTTTGTATTCCTTTCAGCAGTGTGCCCAACCACCTATGAATAATCAGCATTAAACTGATCAATGGTACAAGCATGTTTGGGAGAAGTGTACTACTTTCCTCACTATGGCAAACTACCATGAAAACTCAGTGAAAAAACCTGAATTTTAAGTGGAAAGCCCAAATGTTATCTTTTACACTCTGATTTGGAATGTAGGGGCACAGAGGCGGGGGAAAGGAAAATGTTGCACAGCTCAAATAATGGGGATTTTTTTTCCATACTACTAAACCTCAGGGGAATGTCTTTCTAAAGAAAAGAAGAATTTGGTTTCCATAGAAACTCTGTACAAGGGCCCCCTTACAGTCCAAATTTAGCAGAATTATGTGAGCTGGTTTATTCAGCAGACTGCTGTGCACTTGAGGCTACAATGAAACCACTAAACTCATTGCATTTAGGATGGCAGGTTGGACTGGAACTGGGATTGACAGTATGGCAAGCAAGTCCGAGTGTAAAGTTAAAAATAACACAGTGGCCTTAAACATAGGCAAGAAATTACTGGTGGAAACAAGACAGGAAAACTGCTTGATTTTGATGTGAAAAGTCACAGAATATCACAACACAGCTAAGTATTTAACAATGGACTGTATCTGTACAGGTCTGCAATGTTATCTGACATATTTATGCAATACCATCTTCATTATCCCTCCCTGGCTCTTCTTCATGTCTGTGTTGTAGACATCACTACTATTTTAGGGCAGCTCTTCCCCACTCTGGCAGTGAGAGAGTACTACCTAGCTGTCTGCACAAGGATATTATATTGTTTTTATTCCTGGGAGAATATATCTGATAGACTGGGATTGTTCTCCTAGACCATGAAGAATGCTCCTCCCACATCCTTATCTGGCAGCATTTGGGGGGAAACCATTTAGCTTTTAAGCACCCTATCAAAAAAACAATCTGTTCTGTCAATCCATTTACTGTCCTTCAAAAAAATGAAGAACTACTCTAGTCCTCAAAAGTGTCAGATTTGTAATTAATCTCAGGATGCTCAACTGCAAGGGGCCAAGTAAAGTTCAGGCCACATCAGAATGCAGCAGCAGCAGAGAATATTGTATCTGGGAAGTGGCTAATTTGTGTACAGGCAGTCCTCAGACTTACGACACAACTAGTTCCTGAAAACGGCGTCTTAAGTCAAAACGTAACTCAGAACCAATTTTCTCATAAGAAACAATGTTATAAATGGGGGGCTGTTTCCTGAACAAAGGCCTGATACCCTATTTTCACTAAAAATAACCCAGAATTTTGTATTCAATCAATTATAGATGAGTAATATAGCTACATTAATGTATTTATATTGTAAATAGCAATCATATTGATTTGGAAGGACTTCTTTGAGGTGACCACTGAGGTGGAGGTTTTGAAAGGCTCTTGGTTGGACTTTATGAAGGGTTCTTGGCTGGAGTCTTCTCAGGAGTCCTGGCTGCAGGTTTGTCTGGAGTCTTGTCTGCTTTCTTAAAGAAAGTGGCCAAGGAAGTTTGGACAGATGTTCTCCAGGGAACTTGTTCACTGGCATGGCATTGCATCGGATCAAGTATTGTAAAGTCAAAACTGACATCAGAAAGTTGAAACAGGGTGTCAATTTATAAACGTTGTAAGTGCAAAATGTTGTAACTTGAAATGTTGTAAGTCTAGGACTGCCTGTACTTCAGCATAAAGTGCTAGTGAAGATTTTCCTTTTACAATTATGTAAAGGAAATGAACTCAGATTAGTGCTCTCAAAGCTTCTACTCCAAGTGACTGAGCCCCGCTAGAGCTCAGTTGTGACCATCACTCATAATCTGATTCCTGTAGATGGGTAGAATTACCACCACCACCACCACAACTGGTGTCTGGACCACAATACTTTTTTTTTTTGTTACCACTTCCACTGCAGTACAGAAAAAAACATAATTTATCATCTTGTCACGCCCTTCTTTGAAAAACTACCAGCACATTGGAACACCCAAGCATGCTGTGTTTTGACTATTTCTTTACATATAAAGAAGCAGATTCATTTTAAAACAGCCTTCTTTGGGAGGCACAATTTCCCATTTTTGAATGGACCAGCAATTCAAACATAGGGTCAGATCTCTATAGTTTGAGCTTTCTCTCTCCTACTATAATGGCAATACATTGTACACTTTGTCAAACCTCTAGTATCCTGCCTCCAGTCCAAAGCTGTTACAGGAAGCAAATGATCATTTTGGAGCAAAAATCATTAGTGGGTTTGACTGCAAAACCTTCAATACCACATAAGCAAAAGGGGTAACACTCAAGCCACAAGAAGTAGATGCTATCACATATACTAAAAGTCAATGTATTCATTATACAAAAGAATAACAGAACTGGTAAAAGGAAGAGCTTTCCTGTATAATTTTAATCTGACTTGACATGAACATTAGGATGGCCTTGAGAATTAACAGGAAAGTAAACAGGTTTTACATGAGAATAACCTTGCAAAAGATTATTAAGAATTCCTTGCCTTGTTCAATGAAATGATGGCTAACCAACAAATTAAAGCTTCCGTTAACACCCTAACTTTAGTCGAAAGACAAATCAAAGTATTTAAGTGTTTGTCTCTTGGGGTCCTTGACAGTGCTGAAGGCACCAGAGATAACTAATCACTGATTGCAATGTACATATTAATAAATTATTCAGTACTAATAAGGCTAATATTTTGGTGCGATATTTTAGCTGAGACGATGTGTGGAAGAGACATTCGCTGGTTAGTGTCTACCCTTTGGCATTCTTCTAAGCACAAATATGCTGTAACATTATATTCTAAATGCTGCTAAGCAGTATCTTTCATTATAGATGTTCTGGTGTAATGGAAGGTCCAGAGTGTGACAAAAAAGGGTGCATTTTGCCACTTATTTCTTGTTACATTCATAAGAAACCAAACTTCACTTTCCAAGCCCTGTATGGTATTTTACATACTTGTGATGTCTTCAGTGCACTGGTGTGAGCTATCTCAGAGAAAATCCCTACCCATTTTATTGTGCCCTTCCTGTCTCTCAGCTAAGTGTATCTGGGAAGGACAGCAGAAAAATATCCCTGGAATGATTTTGTCCTTCATCCTCACAGGAAAATAGATAGCTTCCAATCCAAGAGAAAGCAGAGCCCTGCTCTTACATGTATTCTGAGCCACGTAGACTAACCTGGGCTTGAGCTCCTCCAAGGAGATATTTTAGTCTAAGCCCCAGGTAAAAAATCTCAGGTTAATCATGCAGTGAAGACATACCCATATATACACAAGCTGAGTAAGCAGTCTAGTAATCAGAGAGATTGATGTTATAGTCGTGAAAATCAAGTACTTCTGAGCTAGTTTCAGTGCAGAATACTACATCTCAACTAACAATGTCACTTCCAAGCACTACCCATCTGCCCTGGCACAACCAGCTGCGATGTTGTAGGGATGCTTGCTCTGCACAGTTCCAAACACACCCAAACTTGCCTTGACTTACAAAAATAAGCATTATGGGCTCTGTCAGCCCCCCAGCTGGCCACGAGACAGCCTGTCATCACTGTTTGTACTGGACATAATAAGTACTAAGTACAAGAAGAAACACCATATTTCTGAAGGTGTTAAATTAACACTTTTAGCTGCATATGCTCATTTCCCATTTTATTTAGCACTGCCACCTGTATTGGTGATCTGATAACAAATAACTAACCTGATGACACTAGACATCTGCCTGAAGAGTAGGGCTGTGCGAAGCTTTGGGTGGGTGCTGATTCGATTTGGAGGAGATTCAGTCCAATTTGGTGACCGAGTCTCCAAATCTGAATAGAATCAGGGGACCAGTAAAAAGGTCCAAATCAATTTGAAGCTCTCTGAATCGATTTGGAAAAGATTTGGAGAGCTTCAGTGATTCAGGCAGTCCCCACCTGCTGCAGCATGGAGCTAGAGCTGGACTCGGAGCTGGTAAGTAGGGGATTCAGGAGGGTGGGGGGGAAAGGAAGGGGGAGGGAACCATGGGGGGGATCTTCAGTGATTCAGGCAGTCCCCACCTGCTGCAGCATGGAGCTAGAGCTGGACTCGGAGCTGGTAAGTAGGGGATTCAGGAGGGTGGGGGGGAAAGGAAGGGGGAGGGAACCATGGGGGGGATCACCGCCAGGCCCCATCCCCTGCCTGCTCCCCCAGCCCCCGCATGAGGGATCGCCCCCCACTAGGCAGGAACCAGTGAGTGTGAAGGTTTTTTGGTTTTATTTTCTTAAGGGGCTGGAGCTGGGGTGGGCAGAACAGTAATGGGGGGTGGGCTGGGGCAGCAGGGAGGGGTTGAGGGGCTCATGCAGAGCCCCCATGCAGCGTGGGGCAGTGGGGAATACTACCCCCGCCCGCGCCTGGCACACCCGCCAAGTCGGGGCTTTTTTTTTCAAAGTGCCAGGAGCTGAGGCGGACGAGGCAGCCATTGCCAGGGCTGGAAGAGCAGGTCAGGGATGGGCCTGGACCGGGTGATTCGGAGATTCGGCAGCAGCTGAATCTCTGAATCAGATTTGGCTGAATCGATTTGGGACAGTGATTCGAATCACTAAATCGAATCGCTGTCCCCTGAATTGTCCGAATCCAAATCTGAAGCGAATACTAGCCACTTCGCACAGGCCTACTGAAGAGTTACTTTAAAGATAACCTCATATCATTGCCAGTACTCTCCTCTGTGGAGAGAGTAGTAAATTGTTCTTCATCCTTTTGTAATGCATGGAAAAGTTGGGGAGTTTTCATGGGTGTAAAGCTACCAGAATTCAGGTACAGATCTAAACTGTAGGATAGTGCAAGACACAGGGTAAAAGCCTCTTTCCTCTAGCACACCAGTCCGGGCAGTACTGTGACCTAGTACATAAACAGCCAAGTGAATAATCATTTTAAAAGTGCATTTTGCAAGTGTGCATTTTGCTACATAAAAAAATCCACATGAAGAATGAGCCAGACATTGAAAAACCTGAATTAAAAAACACCTTCTGGGGTCCACTTCAGACTTTCAGTGTTACCTCAAAACTGAAGTCAAGTTGGTGTGTATCTAATTTAATTTGGCCATCTACCTTGGCTCTGTAGATATCCCATCACTTTTTAGAGATGACCTTTACTTTTACTAACGGCTGCTGCTGTAGTTATGAAACAGCTAATGCTCATGGCAATCTCTCAAAAAATGTTCTATTGAAAAAACACTCTACCTTTTTTCACCCACACTCTGTATCTCTTGTTCCTCACTTTTTATTACCCAGGGTACAGGTATTCACTGGAAACCTAAGGTTGGATTTTTGAAGGCACAATTCCAGAACTTCACACATACCTAATTTATATCTATGTACTCCATTCTGCTCTAACAAATCGAACACCCACACATGGCCAGTGAGGCACCTAACTGTAATATATACTGAGAACCTAAATGGCCATATGTATGTCAAAACTGCTGGATACATGTACATACAATGCACTCTGCACTCCAGTGGTCATAGAAGGCCTGAGTGGGAGCATGTCCCATTTATACCCAGGCACTAACTACTGTATAGTTCTGGAGGGAAGATCTACTTTCAATGCATCTTCCACTTTAGGGACAATCTGCCAGTAGTCCACAGACATGCAATCCCACTCATTCCCAGAAACTCTTCTTCCCTAGCAACTGTCCTGCAGACCTGTTGGGAAAAACAACAAGAGAGGCCTCAGTATCAGCACATGATGATATAAGATAAGTAAGCTGTTTTTAATGATACAGCTTTCTAGGATGTCTGTGCACGGATCTATAAATATTGCTGAATGGATCATTATTTTGTTTAGGATACAATTAATGAGAGAGTAGTTAACCCTGTGAAAAAAACATGAAATAAGCAGTGAGCAGCGGGTGGAGACCTGCAAAAACAGAAAAAAATGGTGTCCTGAAGCACAGCTGGGGTGTGGGAGGAGATATCCGTGGCCATCTGTCAATCTCCGGGGAGGGGAGATTTCTGAGCCCCTTGGCCAACCGGGGGGAAGAGGTGCTGTACTCTGCTCCAGCACCACACTTGCACCACAAAATCAGGGGGCAGCTTCCCCAAATTCAGTATGTCCCTAGTCATACAAGCCAAATCAAGTCAACTGAGTTAACTGAGAGATTAATTTATCCCATTATTTTCTAATGTTATAGTTGGTAATTTTGTCCCTAAGACTACCCAGATTCCTTAATAAAGAAAATCAAGAACTTTCATGTAAATTAGCTAGAGTGAGTGCCAAGACATCCCTGTGAAACATACTCATCTGACAAAGTCTTTAAATATTTTCTAGAAAGACCAAAGCATCCTCCTTAGTCCGCATGCAGAGAGCTAGATGCATGCAACATTTCACTATAACAAGGCTTAAATCACTTTGCTGTCTTTGTTCATTGAAGAACTATAACAAGCATCATCACTTTGTAACAGTGTATTTTAGGCCAGAGTAGGTAGGCTGTGAAGCCAAACCAATTCTATTGGTTCAGGAAAGGTGGATGAAAGCCAAAGAAATAGTTGCAGCAGGCCTAGGGAGAAAGGCATAGGATAATGATGAACTGGCTGGTGTTGGGTGGAGGAGTTCTCGTAAGGTTTAAGGTTCTCGTTTAAGGTTCTCATACCGACCGCTTTGTGGAGTTGGAAGGAGAAGACACTAAAGCAGAACCAAATGAACTTTTCTGAAGGTCCAGTATTCCCTGGAGGGTAAGGACTAAGAAAAAGAGACGCTTATTTCCCAGAATCTGGAAGTCAGGAAGATGCTGATAACCTGAACCCCAATGTGAACTCTACAAACAACAGATTGAAACAAAGACTTTGTGGCAAGAACTGGAGGAAGTTTACATCATTAACTGGGATCCTAAATACCTCAGGCAAGCCTGTGCAGATGTTGGCCATTGGAAACCCCAGAAGGAAAGTTGGATGTTTTTGCACACATTTTCAAACAGCAGGACTGTGTGAGTATATGAAAAAATGGTTCCCAAAGGGGACAGAAAACAGCTTTTCATAAATCTAACAAGGGTAACAGCCTGACCTTGGTGACTACTCCCCAAACAGCCCAAGGACTAGGTATTCAAAATGTACAGAATATTATAAATTGTGACATGTCAAGAAGTCTAGGGGGCTACTGATAGAAATGTGGTCATGTTGTTTTTGAGTGGTAAATCCAAAAGAGTTGTCAGGGAATTAATGAATCATCTGCTGACATCAGGAGAACTGCCCCCCACCCCTGCCTCCTTGCCTTGTTATGAGAATTTGTCCAGGACATGACCATTATGAAGCCAAACTAAGGTACAGAATAGCTCTGAATGAGGTAGTAAAACATTAAGCCAGAGTCAATCCATCCTTTCACTAAGTCAATCCATCATTTCTCAGTTCTACCACAGATGGATGAAGGTCATAGAAAGCCACTGCGAGAAAGGAAAATGGTCCAGGGGAAATAATGTCTGGGAGGAGGAAGGCATATGAAACTTAAACCAGTATTCTTTTAAGGACTTGGAAAAGGGTTCTGTAGAGGGAACAGCCAAGAGGACTCAGAGGAAACTCAAAGCCCAGTCTGAGGAGCTCCTTAGCTAGCAAGGAAGAGACTCAGAACCTGAGAAGAGAAGGTCAGTTCCTAGGAGGGTTATGAAATCTCAGATATAGATAGGGAGCTTTCTTGAGGGATCTGGTTACTCTGAATGACTCCAAAAGAGACTGAATACTTCTTTCTGAGATCAGTGCGAGTGGATTATTTTGGGGGCTCAAAGGACAAGTAGGATAGCATACCTGAAAGAAGAGGTGATCTGGGATAGTACCAATCTATACGATTCCATTGAACAGCACTTACCTTCCATTGCTAACACTGAGCAACTTATACTACATAGAACTAGATATAGCTCTCCATGCTAAATGACCCAGTGTCAGGGCAGGGATGCAGAAACTCCGGGCCCCTTGTCCTGAAATCAGGCCACCCAACTCTACTCCTCGTACTGTTGAATGTGTTTCTTGGAAATACACAAGGAATGTAGTTTTAATATTTGGCATGACAATTCTTTAGTCTATATAATTTAGCTGTTAGGTTCTGTAACCTGTAATAATCTGAAAAAAATCTTAAACCTCAATATTTTGAACACTTAGATACTATAGTGATAAAAGGTCACATATTGCAGGTAGGCAGATTGAGCATAGCGAAAGACGCTCTAAGTAAGATCATCTCCTACTCACTTTCTGAGGATTTTGCTTGGTCCCCTTTAACATAGAGACAATCTCAGTGCAGCTGGAAACTGAGGTATGCTTGCTGCCATTACATGACTTCAGTGGAAACTTAATGAGACATTTGTTGTGAAAAGCTTCATGCCTGAAGCTGAAGCCCACTGAAGCTGAAGAAATGACTCCTAGCAATTTAGTGGTCAACACTTAAAGAATTATTTGGCATCCTTTCAGAATCTGCTGAACAGAAAAACTTGGATAAGACTTAAGAAAAAAAATCCTGCTTGGTCTTTCTACTTCTATATATTTAAGTATTTCCAACATGATCTGAAATCTGAGTTCAAGCCACACTTTATATGTGAGGAAATTTCAAAAATCTGGTTGATTTTTGCTTCTTACTGCTATATATCATGATGCATATCTTTTTCTTTATACTGAACTTGATGATCCCTAGAGTTAACGTCAGGTTGCATTTTATTATTCTTCTAAAATTTACCTTCTAAGACAATAGCACTAGAAAACTAACAACAATCAATAAGAATATTAAAAAGTTAAATGGCAAAATCTGATGCTAAAATTATAATGCTGCAGATGTTATTATATTGACCTGTAAAGAAATTAAATTAATCCTAAATAATTAACAATCAGAAAAATAATTATTTTAAAGTGTGTAACAAAAGCATCAGTTAGACATTATGGTGAGTGGCCTTTTAAAACCAATTTTCTAACAGTTGTAAAACAAAAAAAAATAATCATTCCAAAATAGATGAGTAATTTAAAGTGTTAATCACGAAGCCAATATATTAGCATATTTTGTCTCAGCCTACACCCTCTTGGAGGCTTGACAATAAAAAAAATCCCATTTGTACAAATTTACTAGAAAAAGAGGTTGAATAGTCAAGTGGATCATTTTATTTTTCGTCTAAAAATATTGGAAGTTACGACGGACTCCCTTGGAAAGTGCCAAAGAGAACACGTGAGTGCAGAGGGCACTTTGTAGCATAGTCTAGCTCCCAGTTTAAACAAAACTAACAGCTGCCTAAAATGATTAAAATCCTTGAGTTGTACGCCATTCTCAGATTTTCTACTTTTTTACTTTTACAAAGATGGGTTCTGTGTATCATTTGGACATAAGCCTGAGCAATCTGTATCCTTCAGGAGCAACATGCATGTCAGAAAACAATAAATGTCCTACCAATAAAAGGAAAAAGGAAAGAAAAATGATCGAATTATAAGGACCTCAGAGGCCACCTATTCCACCTCCCTGTACAGAAGCAGGATTGCCCAATAGCCTAATGTTTAGGGCACTTGCCTACAAAGTAGGATACCCAGGGTCTAGAGTCTCCTAGTGTCCTAACCACTTGGCCATTAGCTCTGCATTGCCCAGGCCTTCAGTTTGGTGCTAAGACACAGAAGAAGCATAGGTACATATCTCCTCCATATATAAATTCATACCCACACTGCTGAGCTATATGTTCCCCCACATCCTTGGGTACTAACTATTTCCTTGAGCTCAGTGTAACCACACTCTAACCCAGAACTTACACTGGACCAAAAAATATAGTAGGCTAATTCAGCTCCAAGATGGCCAGAGATGAACAGTCTGGTTGAAAGGCTGATACCCATTTTTACAAGAACCACAGGAATGGCTCCTTATCTTGCTCTACTAGATTTAAGAAATACCCTTATCATACACTTGTAGACAACTGGCATTGGAAATATCAGTTATAAGAAAGCTGTTTCATAATACATGTCCCATAGCACAAAGCCCACAGGAGTTCGACTATTGCAAATTATGCCACACAAAAATTACAAAAAGACTGCAGCAGAGTTATTAACACTTAGAACAGGTGACTGTAAAAATAGGGATATAAGTTTGGCTATGTGATACAGTGACCAAGGTAGCAGCAAGATTTGATTGCATTTAATACTGGTCTACCATTTGCAGAGATTAGATATGCCAGATGGGAAAACGGTTACTAGTCATTGTACTTATGCCTGCGGGCCTCATAGTAAGATTCAGAGTGACACAGGGTTTGTCTTCTCATCAAGTTAAAGTGTCACTGAAGGCACAGGTCAGATTTCAACAGGTCTTTGTAACCTCTGTACCCATCATATTAGGTCACCATTGCCTAGAGAGGACACTGGGTGCTTCTACAAGAGTTGATAACTGTGCAGTAGCCTAATAACACTGTGCAGTAACGTGCCAGGCAAAAACCATGCTAATATGCTACGGCACAGTAGCATGAGTTACTGCACATTGATTTAGTACTTAGTTAACTAAGTACTAACTTAATGCACAGTAACTACAGCACATAAATGAATGTGTAGACATGCCCACTGTGGCCCAAAGATAGGCTCACTGTCCATGTGCTTGATTTTTAAGAGGTGCCTTGAGCCCGAAGCAAACCTCATCTTTCATTAGCTTGAGTAACTGCCATTGTACCTTTCTGGGCACTTTAAGAACAGAATTCTAATATTATAATTCGGGTGGTGGGGGGAGCAGGCCCCCCCACCAAGCAGAGGAAAAGCCGGCCCTCTGTGGCCGGTGGGTGGGTGGCGGGGGGGCGACAACGACGACACACCAGCGGGTCCTGAATCCAGGACTTTGAATGAGAGGCAAAGGGAGGAGCTCCCCATCTATACAGCATGTCATCGCTATATAGGGTAATGCTACATTGTCCCAGCAATGACGGTTGGAAGTCTTATACCGAAAGAGACCAGAAGTAGGTATAACAATGCTAGTGGCCACCCTACATGCTCCTTTGGAGAAGATAGGATACGTGCGCTATGCAGAACTGCCTCCTAAAGCACCCTAAGCTAGATATATGGGGTGAGGGACTCAGACTCAGTCCCCCCAGGACACTGGCCAATATCAACAAGGCATTAGCAAACCCCTTTCTTTTCATTCAGAAAAATCCATTTGCTACCTTTTCACCGATTTCATGAGGGGACAGTGTGGAGTTGTGGAAACACAAGGGCTCCCTATGCCTTGGCCATGCTTTCCATTCAGCATTATTGGGCTGAGGATGCCATATTTTGCCATAATTCTTTCTGCCTCACTGGCTTCAGCCGTCTATGGAGTTGAGAAGATATTGTATGTCTGTGAATATGGAGTACTCCTTTCCAGGCAGCTAAGGAATAACTTTGGTGTCGTGCATTCTCTGGGGCAGTAGCTTGCCCACTCTTTCAGCAGAAAGAAATATGCTAAGCAGTATTATCAACAGAAAGAGGACTGCAAGCTTTTAAACATGGTTAAATAGGATAAAACAAATTCTTAAAGATACCAGTTCAATGAATATTCATGAACGATAACCCACTGTAAACTCGGCTTTCATGCAAATGGCAATGAAAAAGAATATATCCAGTGCTGCTTTTTCTTCTTAGAGATACAGAAATTCAGCCATCATTGCAAAGGAAGGGCAGAAAGAGGGAGAGGGGATGAAAGAAAAAAAGGCACAACAGAAAAATTTACAGTGAAAAATGGAAAGGTGAGATATGCAAGGTAGTTTTACCTTGTATGACCTGCCATTCCACAGAATACCATCAGGACTGAAACAAAGCATGACAGTAAAATAAGGTCATAGTTTCACTAAAATAACCTACTCTTCAACAGTTTTCTATAGGGTGTTTTACAGAATGTGGTCGTATATAAACTCTCGTAATTATTATTGTCAATGCACACAATACGTAAAATAAATATGTGCACATGAGTTAATCCATTAACTTTGCCTAATACACTCCTGTTCTCCTTCATACTTTAGACCAGGAACCTTCTTATACACATATAAGCTTCTTACAAGCATATCAACACACATTATTAAAATATAAACATATAAATACACACACACACACACACACACACACACACACACACACACGTGTGTGTGTAATTGTAGAGATAGGAATATTCAGAAAGCTTCACTTTTTTACATCCATTCATATCTAAAAACATAGGGCATAGAGGGGTGTATTTATGTCTTTATATTTTAATAACGTGTGTTTATATATATTATTTATACATTTAATGTGCGTGTGTGTATATATATATATATATATATATATACATAAAATGTACATGTGTATTATATAAACACACAAATTATTTAAAATTATGTTGTAATAAATCAGAAAAAGGGAGATGCTTATTTAGGGGCATCTATATGTAAACATATAAATATGTTAAGTGCATGCATATGTGTAAGTTGAATGCCTGCTAATACCATATTTTCTCGTATATCACATGCCCCAAAATAAAACATACCCCTTGTTTTTGGAAGGCAGAATGTGGAAAATAAGATTTTTCCAGAATCATGGACAATTATGGGACAGAGTAAGTCCTCCTGGGAACACAGCGTGTCCAGAAAGTATGGCATACCAGGGGACAGTCTGGCTGAGGCAGCAGGAACTTTCTGGTAGGGACACCATGCCTTCTGCTTGCTAAGCCAGACACAAGCTGCAGGCATCTTGGCAGCTGCAAGGCATGCACAGTGTCTCCAGAGTTGCCTATTTTCCAGTAAAGAAAAAACAGCCTCCCCAGCTTAATATGCACACCCCAAGTTTTGGGGAAGGTACAAGTAATATGTGAGTAAATGCAGCATATAGGTTCATCAGGAAAGGGTGAGAGAGCTCTGACATTACAAAATTATTGTATATAGTCAGGAGAGAACTGTCTGGATTCCTATTTGAAGTTCATAGTTGTATAAAGCCCTCCTAATTGTTATGGCATTTGTGAATTGTAATATTATCAAAATATTACATAGCTTCTGTAGCACCTGGTCAGAAAGAAAAGTCAGCAGGGACTAAAGTGCCCAAGAAGAAGTAGGGTAAGGACACATATTACCCGTATTTATTTCAAATCAGTGGTCTTAGAACAACAAACTCCTGTAAGTAAAAATGTCAATATATGTCAATATATTTTGAGTATTATGCTCATTACACTTTTGATGGCTTGGAGGAAGGTATATACCTTCACACAAGATTCGATGGAAAACTTTACAATCTATCATGTCTAAAAGCCAAGACAAAAGTGAGGTACATACTCATTAGGGAGCTCCTTTTTTGCTGACGATGCTACACTCACCACCCATGAAAAAGGCCAACTACAAATACTCATGAATTGCCTCTCCCATGCTTGCAGGATGTTTCCCCTGGCCATCAGTATTAAGAAGCCTGTGATCCTAGGACAGGGTGTTCTCCAGTCACCATCTATCAGCCTTGACAACACGCCTCTCGAGCAAATGAGTTTTGCTACAAGGTCTGCTACCTTAAATCCACAGCAAGTGACAACCTATCACTGGATGAAGAGCTAAATGTGCTCATTGGAAAGTCCACTACCACTTACAGTAATGTCTCCAAATGAGTCTGGAACAATACAAAACTCGCAATCAAAACTAAGCTAACTAACAAAGACCTATGCTTGCATCCTCAATGTCCTTATGTATAGCAGTGAGCCATGGTCAACATATGTATATCAAGAAAAGAAGCTGAACAGATTCCACCTACACTGCTTATGGCACATCCTTGACATCAAGCGGCAAGACAGAATCACCAACACAAAGGTCATCACCAAAGCCAATCATCACTGCAATACTCAAACAGCAGTGCCTACGCTGGCCTGGCCATTTCTCCAGGATGGAAGAGGGGTGCATCCTGAAGGACATCCTGTATGGGCAAATTGCAGGTGGGGAGAGAAGAATAGGGTGCCTGAAAGACGTTTGTAAGCAGGACATGAAAGCTTTTGGTATTGCCCCAACCCTTTGGGACGCTTTAGCAGTAGACGGGACAAAGTGGCACTCCCTTCTCAATCACAGAGTCCAACATCACGATGAGAAACAGTTACTCAAATCGCAATAGAAACATGACCAAAAGAAACAGCCTGTCGGTACAGTAGCCCCTAATGCCATGTACACCTGTGACCACTGTAGCAGGACCTGCAAGTCTAACATTGGTTTCTAGCCACAAGAGAAAATACACCACCAGTCAGTACAATAGCTGCAATATCTAGCGTTGCTCACTGATGAACTGATGCCATGCCACTGAAAATATTCTGAGTATATGGTTAGAAATAAAACCTGTTTCATTGTGTAATAGCTATGCAGCTATAATACTAACATTGATTGTTTCTGTTTACCTTTCTGAATATGACTACACTGTATGTGGTTCAATATTCAGCACTAAGCTTTGGAAAACCGCCATTTCAATGAAGGAAGATGTAGAGTTATAGTATAATTATACCACATTGTCCTTATATTGCATCACAGCATTTTCATTACAACATTAAAGCCATCTTACATTGATGCTTCATAGTGATGAGAAGGCTACAAAGCACTTTCGGGACATCAAGTCATGATTACAGTCTCAACTCTTTCCAATTCCATTTGACTCCATATTTCATCTATTGGGTTTTTTGCTCCGCTGAGAGGAAGGACAGTGTTTCTCCTCTGTCCACTTTCTGGCTTCTAGGAGACAGTCTGATCCACTACCTCCTTGTTCCTTTTGAAACCGTCATGGACTCAAACTTTCCGGTATCACAGGATGCATTTATATGCTGTGCACTATACTCACTCTTGTTAAAAAAAGGAGCTACTATCACATACAAGCACTTAGGTCTACTACAAGAAAGACACCAAAAAGTCTCATGTGGCTATAGCCACAGGCATCACACACAGATGTTTAATATCTATAGTTATAGAGAAAGTTTTCACCAACATAGGTGAGCATGAATACACCCAAACACATAGGCACACAAACAGAAAGTAGTAAACACTCTGAGGTCTTATGAGATAAGAGGTACTATTTGCAGTGGAAGATCTCCACTGAAGTCAATGAAGCTCGAACAATTTATTCATGCTCAGTATCTGCCCTAGTGGGTCATTTTCTTCTTTCAATTAAACCCATATCACTTCACTAATTTCACTGCAGTTGCAAGGGTTTAAATGAGAACAGCATTTCACCTGGTATATGCGAGCTCTAACAAATAACTGTGTGAAACAGCAAGCTGAGAAAGCCTTCAGGACCAGTAAATGTATACAAAATGAAAGTACAATTTCCATTTATACCAGCACTCACTGTAGTTGTATGCAACTCATATGTCTAGAAAGCTGGCATCATCAGTGCTAAAATATCTTCTAGTCCCTTTACGGTAATGGTTGGTTAAGTGCTTTCAAATGAGAGCATGTATACTGAATTCATATCGACTCCCACTATTAGGGAGTGGAGATGAAGGTGGAAAGTACAAAAAAATTAAGCAGAAATGAAGAGATAAGGCACAGAACATTAGGTATTGGACAAGAGAAAGTTTAGTAGCAAGTTCAAGGTCCTTTTTTTTTTAATGTCAATGATTTTAAAGCTCTCTTCCCTCATTGCAAAAGTTAATCCTTCCAACTGATTTAATTTACTGATAAGTAGCACAATGATATTTACTAGGAAATTTGCAAAACTATTGTAAGTTTCTCTTACATAAAGACTGGAAGAACAAAGAAGGTTTAATCAAACATACTGGAATTCAATCCTCTACAGATACTGCTTTGCCTACTCCACAAGTTAGGATTGCCATATTCTGTTGTGATGAAAAGAAAGCAACAAACCAAGAACCATATTTTTGAACTGAGAGGACCTAGAAAAGGAATCACTGACAAGCACATTGCAGAAGTAACCAACCATCTTCAAAACCTGTTACCAAAGGAGTAGGAAACAAGATCAAATATATATCAGCATGTGTGAAAGGTGTCACCCCAAAAAATATTATGTATGAATGGCTTAGAACAGAGATGACAATAAGCAGTAGCAGATGAGGATGAATGAAGAAGCAACTAGTTGGAGAGAGTGCAAATACTTACATTAAGAAGACATCACAATGAGACTGCACAAGAGGAACACCAGAATCCTGATCAAGAGATACAATGGGAGACAATAAGCAGGAATATGTCAATAGAGGGCAGAATTAGAGGATTGCTGCAAGAGAGAATGCAAAGAGATTTGTTGTTTTCAACATTTTTTTTACAAGAACTCACCAAAAACATCAATCATTCCCAACTGTGATGTCACCCAGGTGGTAGATAGCAAAGCACTGATGGAACATGAAGGCATCAAAGTCCCAGGCCATCTAAATGGATTATTTCAGAACCTGAATAGCAGTCAACAGTCAGCAGTCTGAGCTACAAATGAAATGATACACTGATTTAGAGATGGGAACAGAATTCTAAAGAGTAGCTCTCTCTTGCAATAGGTTTTTTTTTTTTTCAATAGTTCTGTTAAATGGGAATGATAAAAGTGTCATGATGACTAAGACATGGGTGAACATGAAGGTGACGTTAAAACGTGGTGAAAAGGAGGTGCAATATACACAGCTCTCATATCGAGTTAGTGCACAGGAATGTGAAAAGAGAGTTGTATTACTATTTCATGAACATCAGTTGAATAAAAGACTTAACAGAAAAAAAAAGGTTGTGATAACAACCTGACTGCAGGTCATGGTGAGCTTTAGAGATACATCTTACAAATGATGAAAAACGCCAATAGCTCTGGCTTAGAAAGCTTTGCCAACCAGTACTGATAAAACCTGATAAGATCAAGACACCTTTAAAAACTCCACTAAGTATCTGAACTTTAGATTGCATCTTAATTAATCAATCTCTGAGAATATACTTCAGCAAAATAAAAACTGGGAGACAGAATGTAAATGTTCAGATTTAGATAGCAAATGTGACACTATCAGCATCTGCTATGTATTTCCAAGAAACACCAAACAGAGATCTTCAGGTATAATTCTTGACAAGAAACTGTGATATAATGCAAGCATAAGCTAGCTGAAGACAAGAATGCACTGCTTAACTAGAAAGTACTGGTGACACCAAGGCAGCGGTAATGACCTTTGTATTGGCAGTTGTAACAACTTCGCCTATCTCTGGTCAGCAACAGCAGTGAAAGGCTGAGCTTGATGCAAAAGCATTTACAATCACAGTAAAACAAAGCCTTTTTTCTTTTCTCTTTCAATATATGGTACTCCAAAAAAACAAAACAAAAATTAAACTGAAGAGGAAGCAAGGTAATATTTTCATCACACTTTACTATTGCAGTTTATCAGTGACCATTTTATCACATTTCCTTATGTGCAGATATAAAATCAAGTCTGGCTTCAAATTACTAGGTGGTCAATATGGGTGATTTCATCATGTATGAGTCACAGCATCCCCTGAGTAGGGTATTATTCCCATATAAAAAAAGTCAGGAGGCCTAATTTCTTTGTTGCTCTCCAGCTGGTGTAATCATTGGGGCTAGGGACAGACATTACACACAAACCAGTTTAAGTGATTAAAAACTGTTTTAAACCTGTAACAGACCAGAAGTTCAGTGCACATAAACCGGTACAAAAATGGCTGAAATTGGCTTGAGATAAACCTGGCTGAATGTAGTATCAGACTTAACTGATTTGGCTCAAACCGGTTTATGCAATGTCTGTCCCAACCCCTTGCTAGTTTAAGTTAAATCAGACCCCCCCCGCACCAGCATCCTGGCATGTTTTCTGGGCCGGGCTGGGCTGAGCAAGGCTCTTTGCTCCACAGAAGGGCTGGCCCCTTTCCTCTGCTTCCTGGCTGCAACTCCGCAGAGATTTGCAGGCACAGTGGCATTTGTGTGGCTTCCTCCTGCTCTCCCCCTCCCCTCACCACTCCCTGCTAAGGAGGGATTCCCTGTCCCCTCTGCCTTCCACAGACACCTCAGCATTAGCTAGCAGACCACATGCTGCCTACAGTCCAGTCTGTGCCATGGCAGACAGCAGTGTCAACTTAGGGCTGTTTGGAGCTAGTTCAACAGGGGGATGTTGACTAAGTTAATGCCAACAGTATCAGAAAAAAGGTGCCAAAGCTGACTGTTTCCATCTGCAGAATCCAACACCATCAGGTACTGGAGATGAGGGGAATAATTCTGAAGGGGCAAAGTGTCATTTCTTCTTTTTCACATTCCCTATGCAGTCAGCCAGCTTTTTGTTCCCTACCGCCTAAAGAAGCAGACCAAATTCCACTGATCTACAAGTTTAAGCTGCAATAAAGAAGGTTGTCCTTCGGCTTGTTTATTTGCTTCCTTTAATAACGGAGATTAAGAGCATAACTGGTTCGGAGGTCAGCTGCCATATCAGTAGGCAGGTTGCATGCTTCTCCGTTTAATTTCATCAATCTACCTCATCATTAATACAAATATATGTGGGGCCTCCATGGGGACCTTGCCCAACACCCTGCACTGATGCAGGATGCACCATTCTTAAATCAACCTAAACAGATGCTTTACCTAACCTTTCTTCAAAACTGCCAAACAGATCCCACAATGTCCCTAAGCATCTTGTTCTGTTCACCTATGGCTCTTAAAGCAGGGAAGTGTTTCCTGAGGATAAATCTAAATCTGTTTTGCAGTGATTTAAACCAATTGTTTCATGTCCCACCATCTCTGGCTGGTGAAAAAGAGTTGTACTTCTTTATGGCAGCCTTTCAAATATTTGAAAACTGCTACCATGTCCCCTCTTAAGCTCTTTTAGGGCACAAGGCAGTAAAGGTCCCATAATCTTTGTATCAGTCAAACGTTAACTTTTGTTTAAAGCCATTTCTGCCAAAATGTGTGTCCTATTTCTAAAAAAGGGCATCAATTCATTAGAAACTACATTGATCCAGCCAAACATGTCTCACAAAATCAATCCGCTTTCATGAAATAGAACGTGTCATTTAGGATAGCTTGATGGTGCAGCAGTTGGGAGCGCTGGGCAACAGCTGGAGACTTTGGAAAATAAACTTCTGGGAGCTAAATCCACACAGATGACATTCTTATTCCTCAAGAGAGAATGAAGGCTGTGGCCTTTGCAAAAGCTGAAACAATCATCAGCAAGCAAAGAGTTGCCGGGGTATCAGCTGCCTGAAAAATGAAGGACAATTTTGGGGGGAGGGGGTAGATTTTTGAACAAGTAACTTGGAAACTGTTAAAATTTGGATAATCAAATTCCCAGCTCAGCACAAGAGTGTTTGATCAGGTTAGGAGGGAAAAGACCAACCTTGTGTCCTTGAGAATAAGTGCGGGAAGCCAGAGACAGGCTTAGCTGCTCTGGGGCCTTCTTCCATATCTCCATGTCAAAACTGTGCTTATATAGGAAGGGAAATAAGAGAGGAAAACCTTTCATGTAAAACCTCATACATAGCTCTTCAACTTTTATAAATTGACCTAGCTAAATTGAAGTCAGCGAAGATTAAGCAATTGACATCAGTGCCATGGTGCCATCAGTGCCAAAATATTTTCTTTTTCTCAATAATACTATAGTTGCTGTATCTGCTAGGCTGCACATGGCAGTGTCTCTGGACATGGACCTGTACCTTCAAGCAATACCACCAGATTAAACAGTGTGTGATGTCATCTCCTGCCAACCACTGAAGCTAGGTCTGGAACTAAATGCCTCCATCCTTCATCTTATCCCTAGTTTTATCCGTTTCACTTTATCAAGGCTGATTCAACTTAGTGCTTGGTTAAATATATACGGTTCATGAAAGCTGTTCATTTCAGAAAGTACTTTTGCTCATTTTGTAGAAGAATTATGGTTATGGAAAATGTGCAAGTTGATAAAAGCAGGAGAGGAAAGGAACAGCATGAAAACAAAAAGGTGCAGAGAACAGAAACAATTTAGTTAGACAACAGACCCATAAATCTGTGATGCATATTTTAGTGGTAATGCAGCTTTCCCATTAAACTAAAAATGAAAGCTGTGGGAATCTCATGGTTACTAGCATGCGATTACAAGACTCTTCTGTAGCGGGTACAATGCATTAGCTAGGTACCCTGCCAAGCTATCCAGACTGTTCTATTGTAATTCCCTGAGCTTCACATGTTCCTTCCTAGTTAAATCTAGCCAAAAGGACTTGTTTCTGATTAAAACTTATCTGAATTTAAAAAAACCCACCTCTATTTAGAGGATCTACAGGCAGAAAGCCTGGATCATCTGAGAACCTTTGTGTTTAAATCAAACCAAATCCTGTCCTGTGTACAACCCAACTCATGCGGCCAGCTCCCAGATATGCAACGCTCACGAACACATTCAGTGTTCAAACAACAGCAAGTCCAAAATCTGGGCTAGAGTTCGGCATGGTTCAAGATGCCTTGTTCTGACTGCCAAATAGAGAAAATCCTCCTCAGCTTTTGTCTGAAATCACACAGACCCCCAAATGGTAACAGCATTAACTGGTAGACATTAGTTTATGTGTTAGAAGATCAGGATCCCAACAGACTTATTTGAAGGCTTATTCTATGGTGGATTGATTCCAGTTAATGTTCTTTTTTCTCTGGTATAAAAATAAAATTAATCTAAATTTCTCCAGGATATTGATTTTGAAATTCAACTAATGAGCTGAGGTGTTAATATTTTAACCTGAAAATATTCATGTATCTAGGCATCTTTCTCACTTTAATTTGCTCCTGTACCTTAAAGCATGAATAATTTATCTGTTTTTCCCAGTATTGGGTTAGCAGAATCTGTCTTCTCTATCCACATGACTAAAAAAACTCCTACTCTTTACTGGGTAAGCTATGCCCCCTCTTCCCAAATGTTAGTCTAAAGACATCCAACCTGTGGGACTCTAAGTTACAGCTTTTAGGCTAAGTACAGACAGTCAAAAAGCCTGAAGCTGAATCGATTCAAACGTTGCAGGTTAGTCTAAGCTTCGTAGATTGAACCAATAAGCAACTGAACAGACATTCACTTTTGATTCTGAAAAGGCTGCCACATCCCTGCAGTGGCTCAGGACAGAAGCCAGGGGACACTGGACCAGACAGCTTGGGCCAAGGCTAGCCCACCCACCCTGCAAGGGCGGGTTTGCAGGGGAGGTACAAAGCATCCTGGGATGCTAGGGAACTGTGAGTTAACTTGAATATGGAGGGGATCTGGGACAGAAGTCTGATATTACATCCATCCAGGTTTATCTTAAACCAGTTTTGGCCACTTTGAAAGTGCTTTATGTGCACTGAGCTTCTATTGTGTTACAGATTTGAACTGGTTTCCAGTCATACCAGTTTGTGTGTAATTTCTGTGCCTAGTCCTAAGGGTGATTGAAACAAACTGAATGGTCTGAATCAGCCCATTGCTGCAGGAAGAAGGAAGGGGCACTGCTATGTTTGTAGTGCCACTGCCTACTTGAGCATGAGACTGAAATGCCTAGTGCAGCTGCTGGCCATTCCAGCTGCTCCACGCACTGGTAAGTGTGTAGAGAGCAAGGTGGAGCAGAGAATATGCCCCAAAATGTTGACTTGTCTTCCCTTGACCTTTTAAAAACAAACTGAGAGAAGACGCTGAATCCGTCTATCTTAGGTTCAGTGTAGATGGAAAGTCCTAAAGATTCCCAATTACAGAATTCAGCCACAAAAAAAAAGCCTTCAGTTAAGCTGCTTATCTGAAATCCATGCTTGTAGACCTGATGGCAAAATATGACTTTTAGAATGCATAAAAAATGTTCAAGTGCAAATCCCTTCCATTAATCCTCTTTGTCAACATGACCAGCACACTAAGCACATACTTCAGGAGAAAAACATCACTTCATGTACTGTGCCTTATAAATGTATTTCATTTAACTGTTGCTGCCTTTTTAGAAGGGAAGGCACAGGGCTGCTTTACCCATTAAGCTGGCTGCCTGACTATGATAACTGTTTGACCACTGTGATTGAGAATGCCATGGTTAGATTTCAAGGCTAAGAATAAAAGTCCAGTCGCAGGAAGCCTGTCCTCAATTCCTTGCCTTATGATGAGCAAAATCCTGCATCTGACAAGAAAAAAATCAAGTCACCTAGGAACTAAGAGCAGGGGTTTTTATGGATTCTTTACAGCTGCTATGCAGAGTACTAGTCATCAGTCCAATGCAGTCCTTACTTAAAAGAGGCAATTTTCCTTTACTTCACTTCTAAAAGCATTGCTGTGTCTCTTCCTTTCACATACATACATCCAGCTGCTGCTTAGCTTGTAGCAGCTACTCCTCACTAGGGTCCAGAAAAGTACCAGATACAACTATCTATATTTCTACTAACATAGATAGTCCAGTGGCTTAGTATGCATATAGTGCTCCTGTACACACATGCCTATTAAAAGGGAAAACAGCATCAGGTTCAGGCCGCTTCAACCTTGCTGCTTCCTATTGCCTGTCCATAGTCCTCCTCTATCACTTATCATGCATGTCCATGTGTTAATGAATCACTCTGATGTGTGTTAATGAATCGCTCTGACTTTCTGGTTCTGAAGCAAAGTTCAAGTTATCAAAATATTCATAGAGCTTTATTTGTATTCACATGCATCTCTAATATATGCAGATACTAGGAAAAATCCTAAAATCTTATAATGACAAGCCAATTAAGAGTTGCATTACTTAAATGTCATTCTTGAAATGTTGATTTCCATTAAATCTCGAGTGACTTTAACTGAAAGATCAAGCTGATTAGCGAATATGTTTGTGCATTCCTGTGAATTTTTCAACATTTTTGTAAAACCCATAATAATAACAAAATACCAACAGTAATAATATAGAGAAAATAGACTTTTTCAGCATTTCAAGACTTTATCTGCAACTGAAACAAGAAGGAAAAAATAATTAAACCTTAGATGTTAAAATTCAGTAATTCTATTTCCAGCTATCTCATTTTACAAGCTTATTTAAGAGGGCACCTAATTCATTCTCAAGTTATCTGCAAAATAGTTATCGCAGGTAGAGATATCGCATCCTTGCTCCATTTATTAAGAATATGCTAAACAACTGCATGAAATATCCATCTATTCCTTGCGGTGCGACACAAAAAGGTAGTTATTTGGACAGGACTGAAATGATATTTTTAATCATGCTGCTCAAATAAACAAAGCATAGATTAATGTTAGATTTACACCATGGTAGCAAATACAGTGCAAAACAGGAAGAAAAGTTACTTACCATGTAAGTCTGATTCTCTAAAGATAACTCACAAGATTCTCATTCTTGACCTTTGCCAAATAGTAGGTAAAATAAACAGACGCTCCCACCTTTCACATAAACCCCCCAGGGGCTAGCAGCTGGTGATCCCAGGGAACCACTCCACTCATGCTGCAGGAAAGAACCTATTGAGGTACACAGTAGTGCATTTCCTTTAGATTCATTAATTAAAGGAATTCCCAATTATGTCTCATTTTGAATCCCTGAGATCCAGGAATGAGAGTCTGTGATGATACCTTTAATAGAATTTTTTTACACTGAGATTTCTGAAAATGACAATGTGAGCGCATCTACACGTGGTGATTTAAGATGCATTAGTCATTTTTAAGGCACATTAAAGGAACGGGTCTATATGCATGTGCCCTTAAGACGCCTTAGAAATGGCAATTTTAGGCTAACCATGCCTAAATTTAATATGTGCATAAAGCAGATATCAAATTTAGGTGCAATGAGTTAAGGCACCTTAACCCATATGTAGACGCCTTAAAATGCCTTAACACTGTCTATGTCCACTGAGAGGGCTGGAGCCCACAGGGCCCTGAGCTGCTGCCGGGTGGCACCAAGAAGAAGACATGGTGGGTGCTGTTCTGCAAGGCACAGATGCTGGAGTGGTGATTGCAGCAGTAGTGGTATCTGTCGGTGTGCCAACCAACTTGGGACTAAGTTATCAAAGGAGGCAGGAGGCACAAGGTCGACTGTCAAAGCACAAGGGAAAGGTCCCCCAGTGACTCCCTTCAGGGGAAGGGGACAGCACAGTGTGGGCAGGGCCTTTGCTAGCAGCTCACCCATGCTTCTCCCTTGTGGTGGGTTTGCTGGCAAAGCAATGCAGCCCTCCAGGGGCGGGATGCTCACTGCCCACCAAGGATTCAGGTGCCCTTAGAAGCCTGCGCTGGGGCTCCCACCTGGGACAGCAGGCAGGCTGGGACTGCGTTTGCCCCCAGCATGGCTTTCCCTGCTCCACACACCTCTGCCCCAGGCAAGAGCCCAGACTCCCTACTGGACACTGCCTGTGGGAGAGGCGGTGTGAGCTCATTGGGGCTTGCCCGGCTCAGCACAGGCACACTAGATGCAATGCCAGTGGGGCCTAGGCTCTCTCTTTGGCCCACCTGATT
The DNA here is from genome assembly GCF_000455745.1 of Alligator sinensis. Taxonomy (NCBI): domain Eukaryota; kingdom Metazoa; phylum Chordata; order Crocodylia; family Alligatoridae; genus Alligator; species Alligator sinensis. The sequence goes on along the minus strand of NW_005842786.1, from coordinate 496,274 downwards.
CCCGGCTGATCCCCCACCCATGTTAGAATCATAGAAAGTTAGGGTTAGAAGGGACCTCAGGAGGTCATCTAGTCCAACCCCTGGCTCAGAGCAGGACCAGCCCCAACTAGATCATCCCAGCCAAAGCTTTGTGTAGCCAGCTTTTGAAAACCTCCAAGGATGGAGCTTCCACCACCTCTCTGGGTAACCTGTTCCAGTGTTTTACTACCCTCCTCGTGAGAAAATTCTTCCTAATATCTAACCTAAACATCCCTTGCTGCAACTTGAGACCATTGCTCCTTGTTCTGTCATCTGCCACCACTGAGAATAGTCCAGCTCCATCCTCTTTCGAACCCTCCTTCATGTAGTTGAAGGCTGCTATTAAGTCCCCTCTAAATAAGCCCAGTTCCCTCAGTCATTCCTTATTAGTCATATCCCCCAGCCCCCTCACCATTTTTGTCACCCTCCACTGGATTCTCTTCAATTTGTCCACATCCTTCTGTAGTGGGCGGCCCAAAACTGAACACAATACTCCAGATGCGGTCTCACTAGTGTTCAGTAGAGGTGAATAATCACATCCCTTGACCTACTGGCAACACTCTTACCAGTGCAGCCCAGTATGCCATTAGCATTCTTGGCAACAAGGGCGCACTGTTAGCTCACATTCAGCTTATTGTCCACTGTAACCCCCAGGTCCTTTTCTGTAGAGCTGCTGCCCAGCCAGTCAGCCCTCAGTCTGTACTGGTGCATGGGATTCTTCCATCCCAAGTGCAGGACTTTGCACTTGTCCTTGTTGAACCTCATGAGATTCCTTTTGGACCAATCCTCCAATTTGTCTAGGTCACTCTGAATCCTAACCCTACCCTTCAGCATATCTGTTATTCCCTCCAGCTTGGTGTCATCTGCAAACTTGCTAAGGGTGCACTCTATGCCATCTTCCAGGTCGCTGATGAAGATATTGAACAAAACTGGCTCCAGGACCGACCCCTAGGTCACTCCACTTGATACCAGCTGCAAATTAGACATCAAGCCATTGATTGCTACTCTCTAAGCCTGAAGCTCCAGCCAGTTTTCTATCTGCCTAACAGTTCATTCATACAGCCCATACGTCCTTAGCTTGCCTGGGAGAATGTTGTGGGAGACCATATCAAAAGCCTTGCTAAAGTCAAGGTACACCATATTTACCAGTCTACCTGCATCCACAGAGCCAGTCATCTCATCATAGAAGGCAATCAGGTTGGTCAGGCATGACTTCTCCCTGGTGAACCCATGCTGATGGTTCCTAATCACCTCTTTCTCCTCCAAGTGCTTAGAAATGGATTCCTTGAGGATCTGCTCCATGATTTTTCCAGGGACTGAGGTGAGGCTGACTGGTCTGTAATTTCCTGGATCTTCCTTTTTCCTTTCCTCAAATATGGGCACTATGTTTGCCCTTTTCCAGTTATCCAGGACCTCTCCTGATCGCCATGATTTTACAAAGATGATGGCAAATGGCTTTGCAATAACATCAGCCAACTCCCTCAGCACCCTTGGCTGCATCCCATCCAGCCTTGTGGACTTGTACACGTCCAGTTTTTCTAAATAGTCCCTAATCTGTTCTTTCACCACTGAGGGCTGCTCACCTCCTCCCCAAACTGTGCTGCCCAGTGCAGTAGTCTGGGAGCTGACCTTGCCTGTGAAGACCAATGCAAAAAAGGCACTGAGCACTTCAGCCTTTTCTGTATCCTCTGTCACACAGTTGCCTCCCCCTTTCAGTAAGAGACCCACACTTTCCCTGATCTTCCTCTTGCCACTGACATACTTGTAGAAACCCTTCTTGTTACACTTCACATCCCTTACTAGCAACTCCACTTGTGCTTTGGCTTTCCTGACTTCACCCCTGCATGCCCAAGCAATGCTCTTATATTCTTCCCTAAGTATTTGTCCAAGTTTCCACTTCTTATAAGCTTCTGTTTTGTGATTTAGTTTACTGAAGAGTTCCCTGCTAAGCCAATATGGTCTTCTATCATACTTGCTAGTCTTCCTGCACATCATGATGGTTTGTTCCTGCACTCTCAGTAAAGTTTCTTTGAAGTACAGCCATCTCTCCTGGACTTCTCTTCCCCTCAGTCTGGCTTCCCAGGGGATGTTGCCCATGAGTTCCCTGAGTGAGTGGAAGTCTGATTTTCTGAAGTCCAGGGTCCTTACTCTGATTCTCTCCATCCTTCCTTTCCTCAGGATCCTGAACTCAATCATCTCATGGTCATTGCTGCCCAAGTCGCCATCGACTAGTACATTCCCCACCAATTCTTCCCTGTTTGTGAGCAGGAGGTCAAAAAGAGCATGGCCCCCAGTTGCTCCAGCATTTGCACCAGGAAGTTGTCCCCAATACTCTCCAGAAACTTCCAGGATTGCCTGTGCACTGATGTATTGCCCTCCCAGCAGATGGCAGGGTGATTGATGAGAATCAGGACCTGTGATCAGAAAATTTCTGCTAGCTGTTTGAAGAAAGCCTCATCCACCACTTCTTCCTAGTCTGGTGGTCTGTAGTAGACCCCCACCATGACATCACCCTTGTTGCTTTCCCCTCTGACCCTAACCCAGAGACTCTCAACAGGCCTATCCCCAGCTTTATACTGGAGCTCTGAGCAACCATATGACTCTTTTACGTAGAGTGCAACCCTCCTCCTCTTCTCCCCTGCCTGTCCTTCCTGAACAGTTTGTACCCATTCATGACAGTGCTCCAGTCCTGCGAGCTCCCACCAAGTCTCTGTTATTCCGATCATGTCGTAGTTCCGTGACTGTCCAAGGACTTCCAGTACTTCCTGCTCGTTTCCCAGGCTCCGTGCGTTTGTGTACAGACACCTGAGGTAAATATTTGATTGCCTCAATTTCTCAGGAAGTATGAGAGCAGCTCCCCTATTGCTCCCTCCTGCTTGCTTTTCCTCCAGGTCTCCGACTTCCCCACTTAACTCAGGTCTTTGGTCTTCATCTCCCAGTGAACCTAGTTTAAAGCCCTCCTCACTAGGTTAGCGAGCCTGTCTGTGAATACGCTCTTCCAGGTGAATACCGTCTCTTCCTAGTAATCCTTCTTCTTGGAAGAACATCCCATGGTCGCACCCAGCCTGCCTTGGCTGAGCCACGCAAAGCCCCGAGGAGCTCACGCTTGCCTGGGATGGAGGTGGGTGGAGCAGGGAAAGCTGTGCTGGATGCTGGGGCAGATGCAGTGCCATCCTGCCTGCTGTCCTGGGCAGGAGCCCCAGCGCAGGCTTCTAAGGGTGCCTGAATCCTGGGTGGGCGATGAGGCATCCTGCCCCTGCAGGACTGCACTGCCTGGTCAGCAAACCCACCCCAAGGGAGAGGTACAGGGGAGCCACTAGCAAAGGCCCCACCCATGCAGCGCTGCCCCCTTCCTCTGCAAGGAGTGGTGGTGGTGGGGCTTTCCCCTGTGCTATGACAGGAGTCCTCATGCCTGACAAGAGTCTCAAGTCAGCCCCAACCACTGCTTCAGCTCCAGCATCTGTGCCTTGCACAACAGCACCCACCACGTCTTCTTTTAGTCAGTGCCCAGTGGCAGTGTGGGGCCCTGCGGACTCAGCTCCAGCCCGCTCTCATCCGCTGCTAGGGAGGCAGAAACATGGGGATGAGGTTAGGGTCAGGACCAATCCAATTGCATCCAGGGGGACTGGAAGTTCCCACCCCCTTGGCTGGTGCTGGGCTGAGTTGGGCTGGGCTGCCTGGCTACGCTGCTGTGGGCTTCCAGAGACTGTCCAGGGTGCTGCCCAGGGCAGGCTGCCAATGCATTCACCCAGTGAGCCATGTTAAGGTGCCTTAAGGTGTGCACATGTAGATGCACGCCTAAATTGCCTTAATGTACTTTAGGCTACGGTGCATTAAATTTAGGCGTGTATAAATTCGTGTATAGACATGCCCCATGAGCAAGTTATGCTCATCCAGGACACCGTATCAAAAACATTTTCTATAGATTTGCAAAGGAAAAGTGTATTTGAATATAAGGGGATGAAATATGAGGGGTAAAATGCAGTTCGGGTGAAATCAAAGTGATGGTAATACCGTAAAGGCACATTCTTCAACAAATCTGCTCCATGAGGTCTACAAACTGTACATGGTGACTCAGCTGACTAAAGTTAAGTTTTTGCTTTTCTTATTACTGAGAAGCCCATACAACTATAGAAGAATTAGCTGGGTTTTCTTTTGGCTCATGTTTCATCAAAGATATTATGAACTATGTTCCAAACAAAGAATCCTTTTTCAAAGGTAATGCATAACTGAAAAACAATCCAACTTTACTTTCAGAATCCAAGCTAAGTGTGCAGTGTCTGCAGTTAAAAAACTATCCTTTTGTTTGTCAATTCAGTGGATACAGCATGGAAAAACACATAAGAATAAGCCATAAAACATATGCTACAAGTTTGATAGTTACATTTCAGAGTATAAAGCTACAGTACCCAGTTAGGGTTAATTTTATTGCCCTTAGATTAAATTTTAACCTACTGTATGGATAGTACCTTTAAGTCTAGCAGGCCTAGTTATAATGTAAAAGATTTCTCGGGATGAATGGAGTTACAGAGTTTGGCCTGAGTCAATTGCTTTCAACCCCTATAAAACTTTGCTGTTTAAAACTATCCTGAGCAAATCCTACATAAAAGCAGATAAAGTACATGAATTGTTAAGGTACAGATTACATTAGTTTGTAAATATAACCTTTTATGTTATTTTTTAATTGCTTGGAATACCTTATTTGTTCACAAAACACACTCACTTTTCCCAAAAAAATTAGTGATCCATAATTTGGCTGCATGTCTTAAATAAGGAAATTGACTCTAAACCATTCGGTTAAAAGGAGAATAATCTTTTTTCTCTTCATTCTGCATTCCCAAAACAAGGTTCATGTCTTATTTGGGAGGCATGAGATAACATAAATGACAATATTCCTTGACCCAAATTCTCTGAATCTTTGGATGGCACATTTAGGATATGTTTTTTTCACTCTTTTGTACTCCATTATAAAGGGATTAGGAAGACAAAGATATGAATGTTAGGACTGTCCTAAAGTTATTTTTATTTAAAAGATCCTACACTTTAATTGTATATCTGCTTCAAAGCCTGAGTCATAGCAGCAATTAGGTAAACAAAGTTGTCTTTTAGCCTAGCCTGAAGCTATTATATTAGACAATAAACTATACCCAACATGGCTTATCTCACAAAAGTTTAGCAATTGCCAGATATGAAGATCTTATCTAGTACAATCTGTGAGTATATAAATACAATTATGTATGTGCCTTATAGTCAACCCTAATAATTCTGCTTCATGCTACTGACGGTTTTCACTATCATGCTACTTAAGCTGGGAAATGCATCTTTTAGAAGTTATGATATAAACCAAATTCATGTAAAAGTTAGAAGATCATAGTACCTACAGAACTGGAGAAGTCTTTAATATATTATCATTTTCAAAAAGAAAGGAACTATTGTCCTAGAAATATAGGGAAAAAATTATTCCATTCTAAAAAATAAGTGTATAAAATGGCATTATACATGTGCTACAGGCAGGACTGTAAGCGGCTAGCTCACTTCTTTCCTTCACACATTAATAAACATTCTGCACACTATCTTAGATCTCAGTGACACCTGTGCCCAAAAGCTGTGCAATCCTACTGACTTTAAATTATGTTCCCAGTGACACCAGTGAAAACCACACTGTTTTCAATACGAACTTACCAGAGAAAACAATTGTGTTGATTCCACAAAGTCGAATAGAAATGTTAGCTTGCTCTCACTTAGCTGGTTTGGCTCAGCAAGGCTAAAGAGGAGCAAAAGGCAGTAAAAACATATTTTGTGCCCCTGAAGTGAGACATTCTGACCCAGAATATATAAAGAAGCAGATCTTTCAAGTTAGAAGGTACTATTCTTACACAGTTATCCTTCTGAATGGACTCTTTTTTGTTGTTGTTCTGGTCAGAAAGGATGGACATACAGATATACATGTTGGATAACATGAACCTGCACTGCCATGAATAACATCTCACATTGTATCTGAGGCGCTGTTTGTTAAGAACCTTAAAATTATATGTAATTGGAAAAGAAATAATACAAACCCGTTTTGGAAAGGTGAGAATAATAAGTTTCACTGTAATTGCAGCAATGAATGCCTAATTTTTCTTCTATTTTGCTAATATTATTTCAGGGAACCCCAAAGAGGAGACGCATCATGCCCACATCCAGATGAGCATGGACGTGTAGTAGGTGGCACTGCAAACCTGTCTGCAGGGCCACACATTGCACATGCAGACATTTCCTGCAGTGCAGGGGGTGGGGGGCTTGACCCCGGGAGACCCCAGGGTCAAAAAAACCCACACCAAAAAAAAGCAGGGTGGTGCACATGGTGGCAATACATACCACCCAAAACTGGAGCCTGGCCAGCCAGAGCCACGCTCCAGCTGCTGCCCAGGCTCCCTGCTGCAGGAGTGTTGCAGCTGCAGCTCCCCCAGGACCCCAGGTAAGGCTGCTAGGGCCAGCACAATTGCTGGCCCCACCCTCCCCTATCCCGCCCAGGGTAACCTGCTGAGTGCAAGAGCATGTGTGGCATGGGAGTTCCCCTGGGAAAAGTAGCAGTGGTACAAGGTCTGGACGTGGCCCATATGTCTATTTTCAATCCAAGTTTAGGAAGCAATAAAAAATACATTAGAGTATCATGTTCAGGTATTAAAATAGGAGTTTGGACTGACTGATATCTACTTGAATATAATTACATTGTGTGCTGGCTGTTCTGACAATTCATTGTCTACAGTGCATTAGAGTTTCAGGTGCATAGCACAAAAC
>NW_005842786.1:409547-489463 GCF_000455745.1 Alligator sinensis | reverse complement strand
GAAAGAGAGAGGCTAAGATGCCTTTAAGTCACCATTGTGCTCTCCTGATTTTAAGCAATTCCAGGTGGCAGAGAAGCCCTGGCAAAAATCAGAAAGCCTAGATAATGTATGCAGCTTGTCAGTGCTACCCAAAATCGCTTCACTGCTATCATGCTGTGGCCCTACCCCTGAGAAGCAATTCTTGCCAGGACTTGCAAAGGTCCTAGGGAAAGGCTAGGGGCAAACATTCAAAAAGCCTAAGTCTGAATTGATTCAATCTTTCCAGGTTAGTCCAACCTGCAAAGCTTGAACCGATTTGGAGGTGGATAGACATTCCCTTTTCATTCCAGAAATGCTGGCACATGTCTGCAGTGGCTCAGGCTAGAAGACGGGGGGCACTAGAGTAGCCCCCACCTCCCTTTGACAATGCTGAACTAAGGTGGGGCATGGCCAGTCCCCGGCAGGATGCTCTGATTAGGGAGGGGTGTAAATCCCCACTCTGCCTGCACTGTCTCAGGCCTTTCCCCGCTCACTGATCAAGGAGCTGAATTGTTGCCAGACCCCATCCCTGGGCTAGCACTCTGAGGCAAATTGGGGGCTGCACAGTGCATGCATCTGTTGATGATACTGAGCTTTTTAATCTCCCTCTCCCTATCTGCAAACCTGACAGGGCTGCAAACTAGGGCTATGCAAAGCTTTGGGTGCCTATTCAAGTTGGAGGAGATTCAGCCCAAGTCGGTGTCCAAATCCAAATCGAATCAGGGGACCAATAAAAAGGTCTAAATTGATTCAACGCTCTTTGAATCGATTCAGAAAAGATTCAGAGAGCTTCAAAGATTTGGGCAGTTCCTGCCTGCTGCGGCAGGGAGCTGGAGCCGGACACAGAGCTGATAAGTGGGGGGGGAGGGGAGGCTGGAGGAGGAGGCAGGGGACCATGGGGGGGACCCCTGCCAGGCCCCATCCCCTGCCTGCTCCTCCAGCTGCCCTGAGCACCCCCGACCTCCACCTGCTCTTAAAAAAAGAGCCCCCACTCACTGGCTGCTGCTGGGCAGGGGGGTGCCACAACACACTCCCCCAGCCCCCCTCCCATACCCTGCCTGCACCAGCTTTGGCCCTTTAAGAAAAAAACAAAACAACGCCCGCCCCCCCGCACTACCCAGCTCCTACAGTAACCTTGCAACTTCAGGAGGCTCATGCAGAGCTCCCCATGCAGCGCAGAGCAGTAGAGGGCTGCGGGGTCAGCCCTGCCACTGAGCAGGAACTGGTGAGTCTAGGGGGTTGGGTTTTTTTTTTCCTTAAAGGCCTGGAGCTAGGGCAGGCAGGGTAGTCATGCAGGGAGCTGGGGGAGTGGGGGGGGTCAAGGGTCTTGTGACAGAGCCCCCCATGCAGTATGGGGCAGCAGGGATTGCCCTCCCCCACCGGACAGCACCCAGTGAGTCGGGACTTTTTTTCCCCCCAAAGTGTCAGGAGCTGGGGCAGGCAGGGCAGCCACTGAGGGCAGGCAGGGGATGGGGCCAGTGTGATTCAGAGATTTGGCTGATTCAGCAGCAGCCGAATCTCCTCATCAGATTCGGCCAAATCGATTCAGGACAGTGATTCAAATCACCGAATCGAATCACTGTCCCCCAAATCAGCCAAATCCAAATACAAAACAAATACTAGCTGCTTCACACAGGCCTACTGCAAACCAGCCAGGGGGCTGATAAAACTGCAGTTATCAACCCATCAGCAAACCACTGATCTGTTATCAGCCTATTAGGAGAACAAAAGCCCCTCTCATTAGTTCAAGTGCTTCTTAAACAGCTTTTTCCAAGGAAGGAATGGAGGGACATTACCAGCTGACCTGTTGATTAGCTCCAAAAAATCCCTAAGAGGACACTGTTCTGTCTGTCTGTCCCAGTGAAATTAGAGGCATGCACACACAGACACCTCTCAGCATTAGCTAGCATACCACATGCCTAGGGTCCGTGGGGCTGGGGTCCATGCAGTGGAAGATGAGAGGGAGCGGGGAATCTCTGCTTGAGCAGCAAACAGAAGGGGAAGCCAGGCAGACACTGCTGTGCCAGCAGTCTCCCCTGCAGCTCTGGCTAGGGAGGAAAGGGGCAGGGCCAGCCTGTTCCCTGGAGCAGACAGCACAGCTTTCGCTGAGCCCAGCCCAGCCCAGCTGAGGGCTGCAAAGCATCTGGGATGCTGGGGGACTCTGGTTTAACTTAAACCAAGAAGAGGTCTGGGACAGACACTGCATAAACCAAATCAGTTATGTCTGATACTACATTCAACCAGGATTTTTTTAAACCAGTTTCAGCCATTGAAACTGGTTAATGTGCACTGTACTTATGTTCTGTTAGAGGTTTAAACCAGTTTCTGATCACTTAAACTGGTTTATGTGTAACTTCTATCCCTCACCCACAGCTGTTCTGCATTCTGTCTAGGAGGTGAGAATCTTCTTCAGTTCAGATGCAGGCCCTTTTCCCCTCCTAACCTCAAATGTAGCAGGAAGAAGCTAGAACAAGAGTAAGGAATTTGCTCGATTTTGTCTCTAAGATGTTCTGATTCCACACTAAATATTTTTTTTCTGTTCCCTTCAAAAAAAATAGAAACGTGAACTATATACTGAACACTTCCTTTTATTTTCACACCATTTCCCTTTATTTAGCATAACCATTTATACTACATAATCATGAAAAGGAATGGGCATTCCCAACTTCTATTCAACCTGGAACACCATGTTGAAATGGGGCTTTCTAGAACAGTTATATACACCTCTGCTTTCTCTATTGAAGACCCAGCCCAGATCGGTGCTTGCTTTGAAGCCAGCTAGATGCTTGTCTCTGTAGATCATTAATAACAGCATTTCTTAGGGTTATTTTCTATATGTACATTGTGCACCATAAAGGTTCAGATTCTGAATTATGGTCAATGTGTTTCTGCTCCTTCCGGAAAACCTGTAAACATGGCTCATGCTGCCATATCTCATACTGAGCACATTAATGCATTTCTTGGCCCCTGTCTCAACCATCTGTATGGACAGACACTGTCTCCAAATAAACTCCCCAACTGAAAAGTCTCACAGCTGCTGTCTGTATTCACCGCTCATGTTGTGTTTTTACAAAGTATATTCTTTCTGATAAACTACCATTTGAAATGAGCTTCACTGATAAAAGGTGATTTAAGGTATCTTGAGATTAGGCTATCATGGGGGAGGTGGGGGCAGTGGTGGGGGGCGGGGAGAAATAATTACTGCTAGGCTATGTAAGGATATATGCCTAGGAAACCAATTCCAGGGAAGATAACAGAAGACCTACAAAATCACATTTTCACTGGTAGAAAGATTTCTGGTCATCCAGAATCTCTACATTGTTTGCTTGGTTATGAAACTCTCCATTGTTAATAAAAATACCATGTTAACTACAGCACCTAATATCTATATTTAAAAATCACTGCTCCTATTTTAGTTAAATCTTAAAAGATTTTGGAGGTTTTATAGGGTCCTGTATCCTCATGGCTCCATTTAGAGGAAAGACACTTTGTAGATGTGTATACTAAGAAACAGAAATCTTAAATACCTCTCTAAAAGATATACAGTGAATTATTGGCATGGGCTGGAATTTACATCTTTACTGGGGGGGTTGGTGGGGGGAAATAGAGCAACCCTGCCCCACAGGTCCAACAATTTGAGGATCCTCTTTCTAAAACCAATCCCTTAGGAGGTCACTAAATGCGGTGGTGGCTTGTGAGCGTATGCTTGACAATCTTATTTCCTCACATGTATTCTAATACTTTTCCATCCAAGTACCTGCTGCTATTCTTGTTGAGTACGTCTTTGAGCCTTTCTGTGGATTAATCCTTCTGACTTTTGTGTTTCTAGTGTGCATTCTTTTAGCCATTTTGCATACAACGTTTCTGAAGGGGTTTTTTTTAAAGCCATTAATCCTTGGATGGAAAAGTATGATGAAAGGAAGTGTGCTTTGCTCCTACATTGTGATGGCTTTTGATGTAGGTGCTAAATGCCCTTCTCATGTCCTGCTTATTTATTTTACTGTAGTCTAGGATGCTGTGTGAAATTGAAAGCAATAATTAAACCAAAAATGGATTCAGTAGTTCAGAAGAACCACTGTAAGAAATAAGAGTGAGGGAAAGAAAGTAATCCAGAAATAGAGAGCTGGTGGGCTGAGGAGGACTATATTTTAAGGCTGCCCTGATTAAAACAGGAAGATCTTCAACTGAATCCTGGACACAGTCTCAAGAATTATCTGACGGGCAATTTTAGGGTGGGATTCCTATGCACAGGGTCTCTGAGAAGGATTTCTTACCCTGATCCAGGACAAAGAGAAAGGACAACCATGCAGTCTCAAGTGCCTTGAAGGGAAGTAGGGAGACAGATGGTTACCCGACTAACTCAAGCCTCAATTATTGTGCCAAAACCTGTTGCCTTCTTGCTAAATATGCGGGTAGCACATTCTCTAAGCATCTACTGAAAGCAAAGTTAGGCTGTCAAATAAACTCTGAGTATCTCTCAGAACTAAAGTGTTGGGTTGAAAAGTTCAGAGTAATACTGGAATTCATTAGGATATTAATTCCAAAGGCCTCCTTACTGACGTTACCCCATTTTCAAAATAAAAGGATTAGCTGAATTTAAGACACTGAAAGAAGAAGTTGCAAGACTTCGTAGCACTCAGCTTATTTACTACGCTTTGTGATTTATTTAGGTTTCCAAAAAATCATCTCCAAAAGAGAGCAAGGTGCATAAACATATGTTAAAAATAGATAAATGCATATTTTTCCACGTATAAAGCTAGCTACATTTGACATCTTTGCTTCAAAAGTAATTGTAGCTATGCCCAAAGAGACATCCTGCCATAGTAAGCCAATATTTTTACTAATCTGAATGCATTCTGGGAACCCCAGCTTAAATTTCATCCATGTTCTTGCATATCCCTGCTGGTTCAATATTTTCCGGACACCACTTGGGTTGTGCTTTGTACTAGCAATGGTTCTGGAGATAAGCAAATCTTAGAAGCCCTTTGCCAGACATTTATACAGTAGGAATACAAAGATAAACCTCAGCCAAACATGCTGGAGGTTAAAAATTCCCCACAGAGAAATGGCAGTCAAAACAAATTTCATTCTTTGCATCCAAAACCTTAATTTCTTCCTGCATTTGTTAAGGAATTAAAATCCAGAACAGCTCTAATGCCATAGGTTATTTATTAATTTTTATTATGACATAAAAGAAAAGAATTATTGTGAATCATTTAGGACACTGCCTGGTGTCTGACAGAATAATACCAGTTGCTTCAGACGAAGGAACAAAAAATCTACAATGAGCATCACTGAAATAGTATATCTTTATTACTGATGTCAGTGCTTGGTTTATATCAGAAAGCATGAGGGTTTATGCCACTTATCAATTATTTTTAAACTCTACATAATTTTCTCAACCTTGTTTTAATCTTACTAAACTCATGGCCTAAATTATATCTTTTGGCCGAGTTTCACAGGAGCACTGTGTATTGAGTTCTAAAACGTTTCCTTTTATCAGATTTAAATTTGTTGCCTTTCAATCTCATTGAATGTCCCTTTGCTCCTGTACTATGGGAAAAACTCAACAGGAAAATTTAATTTACTCTCTTTATGCCATTCATCATCTTATGCACCTCCATCATATCCTTTTTATTCATTTCCTCTCTGTATTATACATTCTCAATCTTCTAAATCTCTCCTCCCAGATGTCTCTTCATGAATGACTTCGGTTAAACAAAGACTGAAGAATGTTAAGATACATATGATAACCTTATTCTTCTCCTGGCTGAGAAGAACTCAGACCCAACAGTAAGCTTAAAGTAAGAATCTTCTTCAATTTTTTAAATTTAAGCTTTTAAATTCTTAAAAACTTTTTAAATTGTGTGGTTCTTAATGGCACAAAATATTTTAGATGTTGATAATTTAATGAGTGCAACAGAGGATTAGACAAATCCATGCAGAATAGTTGGTATTAAACAAGATAGGGTTTCAACCTGCAAATTAGGACTCCCTAGGCCTCTGAATACTGGAAGTTGTAAGGGAAGAGGTGCAGGGGAAAGATCTGTCTTGATTGGCTCTGCATAAATACTCTTCCCCCTGACATCCACTCTGAAGGTGCAGGCAGAAGTGCAGCTCCCCTATCTAACTCATGGCACTTCACAGAAAGCACCAAGAGTTAGATTGATCCTCCCAACTTAACTGACATCAGCTGTTGGATCAGGAGGGTGGGAGATCAAGCTCCAATTTGGAGGTGATCCAGGGAGAGAGGCTGCGTCTGTGCAGCCTCTTCCCCTAGGTCTGCCACCCCCTCTCCTGTCCCTCAGTGCTATCTCAGGATGGGAGGAGGAAAAAGTGGGGGGGAAGAGGTCCATTCTGGGATTTCCCCAACCTGCACTTGAGTGCAGGGAGTGGATTGGAGCCCCCCACCTCCCACCCTCCAGAACCAGCTGGGCAACCCCCATAATGAGCTCCCTCTGTTCTTGTCCCCCTTTCTATTCTGAAAACAGTGCTAGGAGAAGGGCTGGGCTGAAACAACCTGCTCTGCTCCTATAAATTAATGAAGACACTCACTTTGGAGCGCCTTCATCTGAACCCTCATGTAAATGAAGGTTCAGACTGTGGCAGGATTGGGCCCTTGTAAAGCACTCTGCAGCCATGCACTTGTGTTAGGGCCATAGCAGCAGAGCACTTTCAGGGACTAGATCAGGTGAAAATTGTCACTTCTGTCTGTGCCTTGAGATACAAGAATCTGGGCTAGATAGGCCTATGCCTTTGCCTACTATGACACTACTTACGTTCTTCTGTTCTGAAACATTTATCAAGAATTAACACTGCCTGGTCAAAGAAATGGAAGAAAACAGACTCTAGCCCATGGAAGAGTGGCTAAACAAAGTAAAATCCCTGCTTGAAACCAAAGTGGTTTAGTTGACTGAGATAATTGCTGAAAGTGGAAGTGGGGAGGGGAGGCAACAACCAAAAGCTGCTGTCCTTAGGTGTGATGAGACAGAAGGAAAAAAACAGCGGGGCTCAATTCACCATTACCAGGCCCTACATGTACCCATTTACACTAGTGCAAAACATGACTATTCTAGTATAATTGCATCTTATACCCACTTTGATCATATAAATTACTATACAGGGGTAAGCAAACAGCATTCAACTGCATAGCAGAGTTTACTAGGGGCAGCCAGCATGCAGGCAATCAGGTTCACAGCATATTTGAGGCCCAGAGCAGGAAAATTTCTTTGAAGAAATCCTGGAAGAAAAGTAGAGGGAAGTTTTGAACATTAAATCTGCCAATTTTTTTTAAAGAAAGTGCTCCAACTAATCCCCCTGACTGCTATGAGAAACACACTTTATTTTAACTGAAAGAGATCAAAACAACCCAGATACTAGTGATCATTAGGGGCAGCAAGGCAGCAGAAAGTGCTTAGACAAGTACAGTTCCATGGATCAGCACAATGCAAAAGCCAGGGAGGATAAGCAAATATCACTGGAAAGGCTATCTGCATAGAAAATAAAGTTAGCAATTTGGACGATGTCTCTGGGGCACAATGAAACCCAAACAGATGAGAGGTGAGATCAGGATAAACCAGGGAACACAAGAAGCCTTCCCAGAAGTGACTCAAAGTATTATTCTCCATAGTTAAGACATGCCAGACAAGAGGCACAATGTTTTGGGCATTGTTTTTTGTTGGATACTGCCTACAGCCTTGATTCTGCTAAATGGTTTTGTGTAGGCAATTGCAGAATTGAGGCCTGAGCACTTTGTTATTGACGGTAACAAAGGAATTTGCATATTCCTTAACATGGAAAATTATTGCAGTCACCTTTCCTTTAACATTCAGAGTTAGTTAAATAAAGTCCAATGACAGACAGTTACTGATTTCCAAAAGACCTTGGAATCATTTTAAACATAGTTGCTATACAAAATGCATAAACCCTGTTAAAAAAAGAAATAAATTAATATTTCCCATTTTATTAATGTTATAAAGACAATTGCTAAGTGAACAGCAACTGACTATTTGAGTTATGAAGTCCAAAATGCAATCCTTTTAAACAATGAAAGCATTTTTATATAAGCCAGCGTGGTTTTGCTTTTACAGATACACAATCACTCTGAACTGATAACATTTTTGTGAGAGTTGATCCATTCAGAAGAGCAAATCTACTTTGAAATGGAACTCAGGGATTATCTGAGGGTCAAATTAGCTATCATGGCAAGATGGTTAATAGCTACTAAATCTTTACTAGCCTCCTGGTAAGGGGCTTCTAACACTATTTGTAAACTTGGTATTCTGCTGAAACGCCTGACGTTCATATTGGCAGCCAGCTTTATCCCTATTGCAGAGACAGTAAATCTGCAGTGAAAGGATTCTCAAGGCACTGTACAAATATTTGGTAATTAACCTTCACAAAATATCCTGGTGGGGACAGTAATTAATTTAACTTGGGTGAATACCCATTTTACAGGTGAGCCAACTGAATCATCGGTTCAGCTCATGCAATAAGAAAGTCTCATATAGTCCCATATTCAGTCCAATAAACCAAGCAATTTTTTTTCACTGCACTTCTACAAAATAGGACTTTACTTCTGACAAGTTTGTGTAGCTTTGACTTGAAGGCTTCCACTGGAATAAGGACTGATTTGAGTTCAGTGTGTTCTGACTCTTTTTCATCATCTTTCACCACTGATCTACCTGATGTTGTGAAGGTCTCACTGCTTTCATCCCAGAGCCAGAGGAACCACTGTGCTCTCATATCTGATCTAAAACCATTGTGAATGCAATAAAAGTAAAATAAGACAATTGAAAGTTATAAACTGGTGAGCTGAAAATAGGCTGCAAACTGGCTCAGCACCAATTCTTTGATGCATTTTTTTAAATCAATTAATTTAAAAACAAGAATCTAAGATGCAACAAAGCAATGCCACCCAAATAATCTCACAGCTCTTCTGGGCTCCAGGGCTTCACAGCCTGTCCCAGCTGGACCTTCTCTAAAGCTGGACCTGCTCTCTGCAAGTCCTCTTCCTAAGGTCTTCCTTGCATCAGGCATAAAGGAGCATGATTATCCCTAGCCTGGCAGTTCATCCCTGACCCTCTTTAATGTCTGACTGATTAGCCAAGAGGTAATATGACTTTTATCCAATTTCTTGTGGGGCACATGACTGGGAACAAGAATGTGAGCTGTATCTACTATTCCCAGTTTTAAAGGACCCAACAATCACAAGAGGAGCACTGGGATTGTGCATGCATCCCTGGGTGCTCTGATAAGGGGGTTTATAAGAATACATTAATAATGTTCATCAGGTGTATGGGGAAAGGAGTAGCAGACTCTGAAAGTACTAATAAGATCCTCTCATTTCTTCTTAATATGGATCCAGTGTTTCTGTCTTGCTGTTTTTTCAAGCAAAATTTTTTCTCTCACAAAGGCTGTGTTGTCTTTTGCTTGCAGGGTGACATAATCCAAATTCAGCTATATACCTTTTGGATTTGACTGGGAATTTCACATTTTGCCCTGACAAGGTCAAGTTTCCTAAAGTTCACAGCTAGATGTTTTAAATGCTTAGACACCAAGAGCAAGGACCAGTTTCCCAAAGAGCTCCACATCCAGTCATTCCCATGGTGACCCTTATAGCCAGACTTTCAAAGGAGATCAGAAAGTTTTAAAGGAATATAAAGAAATATAAGCAGTGCCGATCAGCATGGGTTTCTGGAAAACAGATCCAGTCAAAATATCAATATATTTTTCTTATGCAGTGACGGGTTTGGTTGTTTAGTCATTGGCATGTCTTTGATTAGAAAATTAGTCTTCCATTAAACAGGGAAGTCATTGGTAAGTCTGTAGATGACTGAAGAGGCTAACCCAAGATCTGCATGCACAACTGCAGATGTGGCAAACAGTTTCAGGAGCAAGGAGTAAATCGTGGTGAAGTCAGGTCATGGCTCTTTCACTTTGTTTCTCTTATCTATTCACCTCCATAGTGAGGTGAGTTTGTTCAAAATGATCAATGCCTTGTTGTATATCATAGGGATATGGCAGATGATTCAGTGCTTGAGTCTCTCAGGTATTGATGTTAATGTAGCATTTCTTTCATTTGGCCTTCAAAGAGTCCTTGAACTCTTCTGTTTCTCACCTCTAGAGTGGTGACCACTGGTAAGGTGAGCATACAGGACCTGAGTTTTTGCTGGTTGTCAGGTATCCTAAGGACATGTCCTGTCTAATGAAGCTGGTGACATATAAACATGGTTTCAATGATGATGGTGTTTGCTTGAACCAGAACACTGGTGTGCATGCTTCTATCCTTCCAATTGATATGGAGAACTTTCCGAAGACATTGCTGCTGATAACATTTGGGAGTTTTAAGGTGTTTCTGATATATTGTCCAAGTTATACACCCCTACAATGGGACAGAGATAACAACAGCCTGGTAGATGAGGAATTTTGTTTGGGTCCTAATGTCATGATTTTGGAGACATCCAAAGGCATCATTGGCAGATTTTATCTGGTGTTGAATGTTTCTGTCTACGTTTACTTTTTTGGGAAGAGTGGCTACTCCCAGGTAGGGGAAATGCTCAACATTCTCCAAGGATTGTCCTCTAATCATAACATGTGGAGGAATAGATGGTTAGTTTGGGGTAAGTTAATAAAGTAGCTTGGTTTTAGTGAAGTTAACAGTGAATCCAAGCATTTCATATACTGCATTTTGGTTAATTAAGGTAATGATTTTTCTAAGGCAGTTGACATGGTACCACATGACATTTTGATTAAGGGACTATAATGATATAAAAATCAACATGGCACACGTTAAGTGGATTAAAACTGGCTAACTGACAGGTCTCCAGTGTAAGTACAAATGGGGAATAATTACTGAGCAGCTTTGTTTCTTGTGGGCTCCTGTAGGGACTAGTTCTTAGCCCTACACTATAAAATATTATATCAGTGACCTGGAAGAAAACAGTCATTACTGAAGAAGTTTGCAGATAACAAAGATAGGTTAGGGGGAGAGAGATACAACAAAGATGACAGACCACTGATTCAGAGCTTGGCACAAAGAAACAATTGGCACAAACCTATTTCCCTTTTCAAGTCTGAATGGCAGCTTTTTAGCTACATAACATTCCCAAACAAAGAACGCCTATCCTTCTTCTAGATGTCCACTTTGGAATCAGAGGGCACCTATACATGTGACGGAGCTCTGCTCCAACACGTGCTAACTGAGTCTGCTCCAAGTCTGTGGGAGCCTGCTAATTAGTGCGCTCCAGCAGCCTCCGCATCACATGTATTCAGGGTCCCCGCATTGCAAAATGGCATCAGGGGCACAGGATGCTGAATATACGGGATGCTGTGGGCACTTTAGTTCGAGCTGCTCTCAGAGCCACTCTAATTAAAGGCCCCCCCCTCCACTCCAGACCACATGTATAGATGCCCAGAGAGCTTTATACAATTCTGTGAAAAAGAGACTAAGAAGAATGCTTAGGTTTCTTTTATTTGTTTTTATAAGATTTAATTTTTCTTTTACCGTTTCAGAAGCAGCCTGAGAGCTATGCAGCTTATAGGAGGATTTATAGTATTTCTCATGCTCAGATCTTACTCGGAAGATGTAAAGGGCAAAATCAGACATGTCTTCCTCCAAAGAGGGAGAAGCTATGTTTTTAGATCATATTCCTAGAATGCTCATTAATTTGTGTCCATGAATCCGAACTCTGTGACAATGCAGTAGATTAGACCTGCCTCATTCCTAGTATAGTCTGGGTTAAATACCTGGTTAGATAACCTGGCTGTGGGCATTTCAAACTTGAGCCCACTCACTTTGAAAGTCAATTGCAAAAATCCCATTGCTTGCAAGGGAAGAAAGCACAAGACCTGCTTTGGTAAGCATGTTTTTATTTACCAATGAAGTTGGATACTGGTGGTCAACCAGGTAATACCTGAGACAATTCTTTGCACTCTTAGGTAAAGTCCTAATTAATCAGAACTTTAGTCAGTACTGTCAGTTCTCTGGTGCAAAAGGGTGACCTGTCTTCATGCCATGAGTCCAAACCATTCCTATTAACTAGCTATCATCTATACAGAAAATGAGTACTTGCCCCCCTTGACACACTGCCACAACTCGGTGATGTGATATCATTTGTACATTGGAGCCTTCACATGCAAAGGATGCTTTCATCGACTTCGACTCCTGCTGCCTCTAAGGATATCACTGTTTTTTTCTCAGCAGAACAAGGTGCAAGTGACCTGAGGCAGAGATTACAAATGCCAGGCCACAAGCAAGCACTGACTTGATGGAGGCCTTTAGAGAAATAGCACAACATTAACAACAGTATATCTAAAGAAGGCTACAAGAAAAAATGAACAGAAGCCCACATAATCATGAAAGTATAACACTTTGATCCATTTAAGTGAGGCAAAACGAAATTAAAATGTTGTTCCTGATTTCTAGGCAGTTTACTGGACCTCAGGTGACCCCAACTCCCCAGCTGAGTGCCCTAAGCACTAGCATCTGAAGTCAGGCCACCATCTGGCTGTTTCTGTCTGCTGTAATGAATTTTGAATTCTTTAAGAGCCATGGGAAAAGTTCAGTAGGAGGCGTGGAAAGTGACTCCACCTAGAAAGCATTTAGCCTGGTGTTTAGAGCAGTATCCTGAGAGAAGTGGATTTGAATCCCCTGAGACAGAGGAAGGAATATATCCTGGATGTCCCATACCCTGTGCAAAGAACTATTACATAAAAGGGAGGCTGATCAGGGCTCCCAGCTGTGGTGCAGGCGGAGCTCCGTATCCCAAGCTCCCTCTGCACTGGCAATAAGGCATGATGGAATCCAATGTGCGATCCCACAATCATGCCTCCTCCCATGTATGTGCACCATAGCAGGAAGCGCGTTTGTGGAGATGGTGCAATAGATCCCAGCGTGCCTTTACCTGTACATCTGCCAGGAACCTAAGTCCTTTATTGAAATGGTCTCTAAAGCCTCAATTTTACAAAGTTATAGCCATGGAAAATTAACTAGAGCTACTCACATGCATAAGTAACTATGCTCACAAGTATAGTTCTGGTTGCTTTATATGTGGGGCTACCCCTCCATATAAAATTATTGGTTCTGGGCATCAAATAACATTTATTCATGTACCAAATACAGTCTGAAAATTTCCATTGATTTTGTTTGGATGGAAAATGCTGCTTATGTCTAATCCCAAATGTCAAAACATGTCAATTTTGAGGAGAATTTGGCAAAGAAAAGGAAACAAAGCCTTTTATAATATCAAAGATCCTGTCTTGATATTTTCAAAATTGAAAGTTTAGATTTTTCATTGTGTTTTGGATTTTTTCCCAAACAAAAAGTGCATCTTTATATATACATTTTAAAGGGTCTAAATAGAATATACATGTTTTTATCTTATCGGAACAAATCTTCTGATCAATCTGATCATTTTTTTCAGAATTTAATTTTTCAGAAATTTCAAAATGGTTTGTGTTCGTTCCACTTCCAAACAGGAAAATTCTTAAAACCATAGTATTTCCTGCCTAAAGGAAAGCCCATATATTGCACAACATTGAAAGATATTATTTAATGATGCTTTACAGGATATTATTGATCTACTGCTTTTGTTACAAAATGAGAGGGTACGAATGAGAACACTGAGGCAATCACATCTCCTCTACATATTAGACAAACCTATCCATATGTTTAGTTAATGAACAATAAGATCCTTTGCTTTTATCATTTTTGTGTAAACATAAAAAACAAAAACTGTAGAGTGGAGATGCAATACCATACCCACATTATTCATGTACCTTAAAAACCCAACTAATTTAAATCCTTTTTAAATCCGAGATCATTTTAATTCTGCTCTTGAAAAAAATGACAATTCTATATCTGATAAGAACAGCACATCTGATAAGCTCTAATGAGCCCATATTAAACCAGCAGATGAAAAACAAACTGAACTGCTGGTACCATTTTGTCTATTAGCTTCTTATCCAGAAATGTGTGAATGAAGAAAAAGAACATCCGTTCTCTGGACTTTCAAATGATCATTTCAGTTACCAAACTTACATGGCACCTACCTGTCACGATATCAATATGCTTCACATTTGCCTTGAAAAAGTCCTATCTTTGTTGTTCATTTAGTTTCTTATGCCAGAGCTATCATACTGACATTTGTGCAACTATTCTCCCTACTCATAACTGCCTTGAAGGATTATATATTTCTGTAGACTCTGCAAACAATATGACCCTACCTCAAAGTTTCTTATTTCTAGCATGACGAGGCTAACAAACCTCCTTAGCTAATTATAATGATCCCTTTACCATCGAACGCTGACTCTCATGAATTTCCTCTCATGTCCATGTTTCATAAAGGCAACACTGGTCGCTGACAGAAGTAGTACAGCTTGTAAACAGAAATTCAAAATACTTGCAAGACATTTGAATCAGACTTATTCAGATTTTAGATACGGAAAATTTGAAAGATCACCTTGAGGAATCCAAGCGCTCCATGTCCTACTGCAACACTTGAAGTACGTGGCAGTCGATTGGGATCTCACTTAGACCAGTGAAATAAATCTGTAGAAAGTCCTAAAATTTACAGAACAACAGCAATATAAAACCAGCCTGAGATCAGTCAAGTCTCAGGACATAAGTGGGATTTTAGCCTGGCAAGAAACAAAAGGTTAGAAGAGCATTTACAATTGACTTCAAAAATCAATATTACGATGTTTTACTGGTAATGCCGAAAACTGGAGTGACTCTACTGTGAGCTGTAGCATTTACTTTATAAGCAGAAATCCAGGAAGCTGGTAGCTCCATTTCACCAACATGGACTGTGGTCCCTATAATTCCATCCCCTACTTTTAGTTAAGGACAATACAACACAGAAAACTTGGGTTTGAGGGCGAGATCCTGCCGTAATTAAAACAGAATTGTCATTAAAATCAAGGTCTGCTTTAGTTCACAATACAGGCAATCAACTCAAACACAAATGACCTGAAATTTAGAAAAACAACGTAAGTCATACTGTACCCCCTTCCCCCTCCTCCTCCTCCTCCCTTCTCCCTGCACCTCCAACGCAGGTCTTTGATTCAACTTCTCTGACCTGGATATTTACATAGCTTCCAATTATAATGTACATAATTTCTTAATATCATACAGTACTTTGACCTGCCATTTATCTTACAGCAGTAAGACATAATACTTCCTAGTTTATAAATCACCTGAGCTACAGAAACTGAAATGCTTGACTTAAAAAGTATCTAAAAAGACAGTACACAGCTCAGGCTAAATTGGATGAGCACATTTCCCCTCTATTTTCATCTTGTTTTAATGTACTGAGCTGAAAAAAATCTACAAATCTGAAATATTATTTTTTCCTACTGTACATGTTTTTCCCTCCGTATCCTATTAGACTCTCAGTCTTGCACCGTTTCAGCTGGGTAATTCTCTAAGAACTAGATTTTTAGCACTCAGGGAGTTAACCACCTATACACTGCTGGGTCAGTTAGCCCATCTTCCTGCAATCTTGGTAAGGAGAGAGAGATGCCAGAGTATGTCACGTGATACAAAGCATGAACCCTGCATTTTGCCTTACCAATCAAGGACTGGGTTTCTTATGGGAGCTGGGCTCTTAACTCTCTTTAAACCTCTCAGGCTTACTCCCCAGTTTACTAGGCACAGCCTGGAGAGTTCTTCCGACCCACCACAGACCATATTTCCAATACTTGTACTAGATAGGCTAGATTTGAAGTTGGGTTTTTTAAAGGTGTGTTAAAGAGTTACGAAATGTACTCCTGTTGAAAGTTCAGAGTAATTCCTGGCACCGCTGGGAATTACTGAGTAGTCAGAAGGTTAAATATTCCAAGTAAGAAGGTAATGCAGTTTAATTCATAGAGATAGCATATACTGCAGGAGGAGGGGTAGAAGGTAGGTTCTCACATGTACAAACTTAATCAGAAGGGGGTGAAGTATATAGATTTTTTTTATGTAGTGTGATGTTATACAACTGCTGGCAAGAAAACATTCTGCTATTTATTATCATATTTTTATAGCCATGATTACTTTAGCCATATATTTAAATTGCAATTGAAAACTGTTATGTTAAATTAGTGCATTATTATATCTTTAAAATATAGATGCAATACAAGGGAGAAGAGAGAAAGCCAGAGTGCTGAAGTGGGGCCAGCTTGGAGAGGCTCTGTAGGCATTGACCATGAACCACCCTGCTCTCATCACACAGGGTAGGAGCAGATACCAACTTGGTGCTACCCAGGGATTCATTCCCACTGAAAGACTCTCCAGGTTGCCCTTTGGAGCAGCTTTACAGTGTTACCACAGCATTGCAAAAAAGTGCCACGGCACAGATCAGAACATAACTTAATAAATTCCACCAGTGTCACCACTTGACTGAGATTTCCTGCCTAGGCCCTAGGAAGACAAATGTTAAACATTAAGCAGCTGCCACCATCACTAAATTAACACACAAATAAAAAAAAATACTAAGTAATCCAAAATATCCGACCAAGGGCCCAGTCCTACCAAGTGCCAAGCAACCCCAGAAAGATGCTGAGTAAGTTGAATTCCCACAGACCCAACTGTGAAATAAGAACACACCCAACCTCTTAGGAAATATTTAATACTTTGAAAGATAAAGCTCAAAATGGACAACAAAAGAAACAAGTCTTATATCGTGGGCTGAAGCTCACAAAGCTCCAACCATGGCTGACTTCTGTGGAGACTGAACTCTACAGAGGAGGTGCCCCAAGCCAAGAACGCCTTGATATTGGCTCCCTTGTCCACAACAAGTGCTGAGATGAGGTCCAAATGATAGATGCCCTGCTAACTGAGGGTCTTAAAAGCAACCGGTCTTCAAGAAAGATCATCTAAGTGTGAGCCAAAAATAACAGCCTTAACCAAAGTAAATCTATTACATTTACAGCTATACTTATAACACCTAAGGAGAGATCCCGGGTTGTTGAGAGCAGAACGTCTACTGACATCAAAGGGGCAAGGTTTAGCTGCCAAATTTTAAAATAATGAGCCATTGACAGCTGTTACAGCCTCACACAGTCTGTCCTAAGAATTTGTAATGCTCCCTATAGTTTTACAGGGGATGCTGGAAAAACTGAGGTAATAGTAAACTAGTGATCTAAGTCAAGATTGGAAAGTTTTTAAGGGCAACCACAGACGTCCCTTATATACAAACATTGAAATATTTTCAGTATCACATGGGCACAATCAAATATCTATCCTGCCTGCACCTCAAGTATTGATTATACTTTATTTGAAAGAGATAATGTTGCAAACACAATGGCAAATTTAACTATTACATATGCTAGGTTTTTTATGATGCCTCCTAAAGCCACATCCATTACTGGAGACACTGTACTTTAATCTTAATTCATAATCCCATACCATAGCCTTCTATAGCATCTCCAACTGAGGTATGTACAAACATGTAAGTGCAAAGAGGATATCAGACAACAGTTTTTTATCTTAATAGCTCAACCTCTAAATCAATACATCATTTTCTGTTTGCTTCCATTCTGAAGTTCAAACTGGATTTCATGTTTGGGGTTTTTTGCCATCAGAAAGATTCCCAAAAGGAAAAGACTCCTTGACCACAACTTTTCATTCATATCCTAACCACTTCCACTTCACTGCTACAGAGGCACGAGAAACAGTTAATCAAACAGTAGAAGTGAACGAATGGTCAGTCTATTTCTTAAACAACAACAAAGATGCAGATTGAATCACAACGCAGGGGGAGAAGGAAGCTTTCTTGATTTTTGTTAGTCTACATACACCAGCTAAATTCATGCAGGCATTTCATTGGCCAGATGCATAATCAAGAACCAAAAGTCCTACCTTGAACTTGAAAAATCTGATACCTTTAACACCATAAACTGCATGTGCCATCAGAAACAGACCCAACCTCTTTTTCTTTTTCACTTTCCAATGCAAGCAAGACTCTGTGCTGTTACAGGCTGTAGTTTCAATTTAATTATGACTTAAAGACTAAAATATTTGAGAACCACTAGAATTTTTCCATCCATCTGAAAGGGAGAAAAAGACAAAACCAGAAACAGATGTTTTGTAATGTATTGCATTTATTTTGGCCACCCATTAAGCTGTGGATTATGTTAATGCCAACCAAGTGAATACCAGAGTTCTGGAGAAGCTTGTATGATACATTTTGTGACGATTGGTGATGGAGAGCACCTTTCACTATTTAATAAGTAACTTTCCACTCCAGGAAAAAAATAGGAATTACTTTACATGTAAAGTGACAATCACTGCCACTGGATCAACTGTCTCTGCAAACTTCATGCAGTTTTCTATGTTCTTGCTTCCACACGGGTAACTTGGAAAGCAGCTGGAAAACTTGTATACTGAAAACTGATGTGAGAGATGAAAAGCAGAGCAGAATATAATCCGTTCACAATAATAACATGTGAATAATATTTAGTATGCTGATACTATATGCCAATTGATTATACCAGAGTTATTTAGCAGCTAAAGTCGTTCCAGGAAATTATATGCAACTTATCCAAACAATCATAAGGCTCTGGTCAGGGACACGCACACCCACCCACCCACCACTCATTTTATCCTATGTCTAGGAATTTAAGCAAAGACATTTCTAAAGTTAAACTCGTGAGAATTTTAGCTGTTACCATTGCAATTACTGATAAGGTGCACTATGAAACTTATAGTGAAAGAGTTATTTTGACATATCTCCTGCATACTTTGTTATTTAGATTGAAAACCCAGTTCTCAAGAATGATATAATTTCAGTGAAATGACTCCAGTAGAGTTCAACGCAGCTAGTGAAATGTGATGATCTACCCAATCGAGAGTAGCTGGTCTCAGAACATTTTTTCTGGTTATTGACAAATTGCTACCTAGATCACAGAGCATATAATGTGGGTATAATTTACTGTATTGCCAGAAGCATTTTAAGGAAAGCACAAGAAAAAAAAGTAACTGTGTTTTAACAGGACAGGAAAGTAGCATTAAAAGTTAGAAGCTGTACATTCTGACTTGATTTCTACGTTGTCAAAGACAATTTGTACTTTCTTTCTCCTTTCCTGTCATAAATAAAGGAGAACATGAATGACAAAAGTTAATGAAAAAGTAATAAAAAGAGAAGGCTTGACAATTCAGTAAAACAATGGGCAGTAAATATTTTGCTTACGATGACAGAAGGGACTATGTTCTCTGAAGGAGTTGCTGGTGAAATTATGCTTTTTTTTTAATCAAAAGACAAAAAAAATCATTTTGACCTAATGAACAACATCAAGTTCCTCTACTATCAGCATTTAACTAATAAGTCTGTATTCAAACACAAGTATGCATATAAAAAAATTACTTTAATTCACAGACACCTTAAAGCAGTCCAGGTCCAAATCATTCATCATAATTAGCAATCCAATTAAAGATCCACTTATTTTAATTATTTTGCTTTTGACAATCCTTTCTTTCTCAGACAGACGCACTCATTTGGGTTTAGCACAAGCACAACTATAGCACCTCCCTAGTATGTTGACTGAGAACTGTAATTCATTTAAATTATGCAACTGGATTCCCACAGCTGGCCCACTTGCTTGGCTCAGTGAGTACAATGTCAGTGATCCTGTCTACTAATGTTGTCCTAGCTGCAGACAAGGCAATAAATCCAGCAACTTATATTGAAGTTCTAAGGCTAATTAACAGAGGAGGAAACATTGACTTGGGTGACAAAAGAGGGTTAACGGTAACCACCGACTGAGACTGAGACTGCTAGCAGGCTTTTTGTCTGTTTGGTCTTGCAGAGTAATAATATATTGTTTATTTTTCAGGATGTTGCTCAGCATTTGTTTGTATTCATTTGGTTCCAAGTTAGAAAGGAATCTGGATAAAAATCCAGTTACAAGCAGCTCCCCAGATATGCAGACAAGTAATCAGCAAGAAAACATGCAGATAGCATCACTTCGAGGGTTTGGTGGGGGGCTAAAGTCACTGATTTCATATTCTAGATAAAGCTACAGAGCTTTGCACAGACAACCTTTGGATTCTTGTTTCTGGCCTACCTGGACATTCCCAAAACATTTATATTATATCAGACAAGGCTAGAACCTGGACTGCAAGCAGTTAAAAACTGAAGGTCACTATGCTGCAAAATTAAAACATGCTTCTCTTGTTAAGCTGCACAGACACAATAAAACAAAGCCTCCACAACCACCTGTAATAATATGCCTCTTCAGCCAGCAATTCCAAAGTACTGAGCAACACAAGGTAGACATTTTCTGCAGCTGGTTTTACATGTACATTCCTGCCAAATTGTTGTCTCGTCTCCTCTTACCTTCACGTTAGTCCGGAGTGCACAGTAACATGCAAAAAACATTGCAGTAAACAAGGAGCATATGGACCAGTATTCAGCGTCTCTGCTCTGCACAAACGGTACACGCACGATCCTGAGCATGTGCTACTAAGAAGCATCCGTTCTCTCTGTCAGTTTGAAAATGCATTGATCTCTGTTTTTCTGACTACAAAAAGACATGTCTTGAAGGCACTGAGTGAAAGCTACATATCTCTTCATCAGCTAAATATAGCATTGTGCCCCGTAATTTCAATTAGCAGAGAATTCAGCATCTGAAACTTAGACCTCAGTTGCTTTTCCTTCCAGCATTTTAAATTCAGGGGGGAAAGAGGGGGAGGGGGGGAGAGAACGGGATCACCCAGAGGGGAAAGGTGAGGAATTAAAATTTAACCAGTGAGTCATGGGTATATAGTCTAATGTTTTTCTTTAAATATGTTACAAACGGATATATTTTACATATGGGAAAGGGATAAAGGAGTCTTTTTCTATGCTGAGTTTCACTGTAGATTCTGCAACATTTCTGCCTTGTCTTGTTAAAGATGCAGCATCCCTTTTAACAAAGATAACGTCTTCAATCATGACAGATTCAACATGTTCTACTTACAAACATAGGCACTGATTAGGGACAATGGCTGGCTGGCTTATTAATATTTCCACAAATGCAAGTTCAGTCCCCTATGCTAATCTATTTTTAAATGGCAAAAAGTCCCACCTACTTCTTCGCTCTCATTTAATACAAATGCAATGGACTGGCTATAAAAATCACGACTTTCCTTGGGCTCTTAGATAAGACATTAACCATCATTTTTAAAAGCAGAGCTTGCTTGTCTGACTATGATTAAAAACACAGTGAAAAAACACTGAAATGAAAGCAGGGAATCCTAATAAAGATTGCACCCTTACATTCTGCAAGTACTGATCCTGAATTTATGCTGCTCAAATGTCTTCCAGGAAAAAGAAACCCATAACCTAGCCAGAAGGGAAAGCCTTAATTCACAAGCACAAAAAAAAGATCAAATCACTCTTGTCACTCCTGTCAGCCACTGGGTGCTACAAATTAACTGATTGTTTACTGGTCGGAAAGGCCATGAGTGCAAGGCAGAGATTTGACTGTTCATTTCCGACACTGGAAAGCGCTTATATTCACACTGGATTATGAAGCTGTCTTCAAAAATAAAACCCGAAAGAGTCCTTCTCTCCCCCAGCCTCCCACTGCAGCAGATACTGTGGGAGGAAAAGAGTAGCAAAGGCTTTACTATCACCTTCCTTATCAGCACTGATCAATTTGTGTAGGATAAGCATTACTTAATAGAAATATCTGCAGTGACTTTTTAGGCTTTCTTTAAGTAATGCACTGAATGCCCCTCCCTTCAAAATCTGCAGAGATGCTGAAGCCCTGTCAAAGTGTGTGGGTATTTTTGTGGGCAATGAGGTAAAGAAGCTTAAACAGAAGGACCTGCATTTGAAGAAAAAATTGGGAAAAGACAGCAGCCTTCCCTGCCCCCCCGGCCGCCTGCAACTTCTTCCTCAAGACGGGCCCTCAGAAGCTGTCATCAATTCAAAGTGAACAGCTATTTTTAGTCTGTCATTGTTTGTGCCTTTTTTTAGGAATGAAAAAGGCAATCGTGTTTAAAGCTGAATATTGCTCTATAATGTATCCTAAGACAGCTACTTAATTTGATTCCCTTTTCCATCTGTCATACAAATCTATGTAATTACTAATCGCAACCTCTGCTACCATCAGCAAAGACTTCTGGAACAAAAGAGATGAACTATGCCCTTAAATCCTCTTCTACAACTTTTACTAGCAATTAGATAGGAGTCTAGCTGCCCTCGTCAATCATGCTATAATATCTTAAACTTACTATAGCTCTCAGACTTCTGCTGAAGCAATTTCCAATAAATGAACCACAACATAGTAACGTGTTGCTCAGCAAAAACATGGGAGACTGAATTGACAAGTTTTTCCATCACTCTTTAAATGAATAAAAAGGAAAAGAAATCACGGTTTATTTCTCAGAACAGTACATTAACAAGTACAATTAAGCATCTAATTCATTGAAAAAAATTCAGATGTGGAGAAATTGTGATCCACCAGAGGAAAGTGATTCAAAAAAGCCAAGACGAATAGATGCACAGACCTGAAGCAGCAGCTAAGCAAGGTTCAAGCAAGCATGCAGTTGCATATGAAAATCAAATTCAAGCCTGGATAGATGCCTCCTGTCTGCCAAAGGGATTACACTAGACTTCATTCAGGGGAGTCCCTGAAGCGACCTTGTACGTCATAGTCTTAAAAAGTTAGCATTTCAGTATTAAAGCAACTGGACTCTACACCCAGAAAATAAGCATCTCCAAAAAAAAAATGGCATTACTAAAAAAAATGGACCCTATATGACTCTCAAGGGATTGCCTACATGAAAGATTTCAGATTCTTTTAGGAAAACAAGAAATGACACTGAGTCCAATCTTTGGCCAGATCCAGATGAGCAGCCACATGCAGTTTGTGGTGATGCAAACTTCTTTGTGGCGCCATAAACTGCATGCTCTGCATGCTGAAACATGCCCCATGCTGCAGATTTGCAGTGTAGGGGCAAAATTTGCTATCAGGAAGTCCCAGTAGCAAAAAAATGTTTTTTTAAATGCTGAGAAAAAAAAAACGGTGCAGCGCACGCCACAGCAGTGAGCGCTGGCAGACATAGAGACTCCATCCTCCTGGAAGACGCTCTGTCTTCCCTCCTCTAGTCCCGCCCTGGCTCCTTGAGCATGCTGGGAGCCAGGAGGAGCAGAGAAACAACGGTTTTCCCAAAGCGTTCATTTTGTCCCACACCAAAGCACACATGCAGGAGCATGTGCAGCGGCAATAAGTAGCAGCACAAATTTGTGCTGCTACTTTTTTTGCCAATGCAAGTGCATGCCCCTGCATGTGAGGACATGCCTTTTGAGATTTTTTACAAAAGGAAAACTCTCATTGCTTTCTGGTGGTCAGGGATGAGAAGTTATACGGAACAGCAGTATAAGGAAAGATTCCTGGTCCTGTGTTAGGCAGCTGCAGCATTTGAGTGGCAGATGGAGAATTAAAACCTGCACACAGACAAGCAAGGAATTAATTTGGTACTAGACCCCTTTAACACATTATACAAGGCCAGGTTCAGGTAACTGCACAGATTGTTCCCTGCTGCATTTGTTCACCTTTATCTGTTGATCTGACATTGGTAATATTAACTGTTCTAGCACAAAGCTGGTACGTCCCCAGTAGGGTCGAAAGGCCTGCCAGAAGGACGGCCAGACCTGCCAAAGTACCAAAGTAATGCAAATGCTCAGACCCTGTTAAAAAACGGGAGCTTTGCTCGATCCCTCACCCTTCCTGTTCTCCATGGCACCAAACCAAGGTACCAGCAATCAGTTGTATTCCTGAGAGGGAAATTCGCTTTTGTTAAGAAGAACGAGTGCAAGTCGAAGTTCCAGGCAGCAAGCAGGCAGCTCGGCTTCAATAAAGGCATTTATTAGGGCAAAGGCCCCCCAACCAGAGGTTCTCAACCTCTCTCTAAAGGGTTAAGCAATTCCTCTGCCCCCAGCGTGACACAGCCCAGAGCAACCCTAAAGTTGCTCTACTGCTCCGTTCACAGTCTGCACAGCTTCCAACCCTCAAATGCTCCTGCACTTGTCTCTGTCTCCAGACTCTTCTTCAGACAACACACTGCTGGTCCATCCCTGCAGCCTACTGTCATGCTTATGTTTCTCTCTCCCGCAAATGCCTCCTAGTTGTTCCCTGCAATCCCCGTGTCTGCTGAAGTATCAACAAAGGTATTCACATCTCTGTAGATGGATGTGTTTTCTGTCTTGTAGGCCAGGAGATCAATTGGCTTCACTGTTTCTATAACCCCCTATATAACGCCCCCGTCACCAGCCCCCAACCAAAGGGGGAAACTGAAGTATGACAGTAAAACCCATAATCCAGGGGCAGGCAACCACAATATCTATCTTGGAAGGTGCCGGAGTGCCGACATGCCGTAGCCCGGAGCTGCTGTTTGCAGCCTCCTGGCTGCAGCCGGCCCACAGAGCCCAGTCTGCTTGCAGTAGGGCTTGCAGTCTCCCAGCCGTCTGCTGGGAGCAGCCTGGGCTTCGTAGCTGGCCACAGCTGCTTAGAGCTTGGGCTGGTGGTGGTGTGCTGAGCAAAATGGTCTTGCATGCCATGCTTGGCACGCGTGCCGGGGGTTGCTGCCCCCTGCCATAGTCCATCACACTAACACTTCTTGAGAGGGAAAAGAAGGAAGCATATTGACTGACCTCTACTCGCTGTGCCTCCATCCTGATACAGGTCAATCTGGCAAAGCTCTGAGAACACTATCCCGAATCCAGGATTGCCGAGGGGGGGACGGGTAGTCGTGTAATGGATGCTCTCCAGTTTCTACCCGAGATCAGCAGACTAAATGAACTAATGCTAATAATTATTGTTACTATTTGAATTGCTCTGATAGCTAGGAGCTCTCATTATGGCCCATTATGGTCAATTATGCCTGCAATATTAGGCACTGGACCAACACAAACCAAAAAAAGAGTCTCTGTTCCTAAAAACTTATCTAAAGTATAAAACAAGATACAATGGAGTGTTGGTGAGTATGATAGGTATTGACCAGCAGCCTAATCACTATCAAGGTTTTATACAAAACTAGAATTGCAGAAAAGTCATTATAGTGAAACCAGCTGGGTCCTGGGACAGGACACCTTGTTTACTCCAGATTTTAGGTCTTGGCATGCTGCAGTCACCAGTGAGCCCTTTTGAACATACTTTACTGCAGCAATTAGTTCCAGTATATTGGGGCCTTATTCTAAACCAAGTTGCTACTGAGCACTAGGAAACACTTGTGATAAAGAGCACGATGAATGGTAGTGTTTGTAGGACTGGGTGCTTAAGAAAACTGACAGGCACAGGTGTTAAAACAGTGTTTTGAAGTCAACAGATCTTAAAATTGAGAGAGAGAGAGAGAGAGAGAGAGAGAGAAAGAGACTGAATAAATTATTTATGGGTTATCCCTGTTAAGTAACATAAAGGCATCCCTGACACCCTGGTATTATGATGCAAAGGTTGCTATGGCAAATATTCTTCCTACGTTTCAGGCCCGTAAATAATGAAGGCCTTCCCCTGGGCAGGTTTTACTTAAGCAGCAGCATTTCCTGAGACTGCTTTCTTTTTTTTCCTCTGGAAAATACACAGTTGTCTGATTGCAAATAGTTAATAACTCCTGCCTGATCACATCATCATTTCACTGTTTTTGTCCTGTTTTGGCAGTGTGCAGGAAAGGTTTTGATGGGATATTTTAGAAAAGTCTATAATTTACTTGGAAGCAGAATATGTTTTTTTATGAACCAAGCTTTGGTGGTTACTATATTAAAACAAGCTCATGAACCCATTTATAGACCACCTAAAAAACAAATGGAAAAAAAAAGACAACAAAACAAAATACACTAAATAGTTGGCCTGATTTCATCAGATACCCTCTCAGATATTGTACTCTTCCCAGGAATGACCTCCTCACTATCTCTGCTGACTATAAAACTGAACAGTAAAAAATAAGGAACAGAGGCCCAGAATGAACAAGTCAAAGAAGACTCCAGAAAGTAGTCTTGGCTACTATCATTCATAGAGCCCTGTCTGGCCTCCCACATGCATCTGTAACCCATGACTGAGTGGGCCCATCTACATGTGCGCATTTACTACCCAGGAACTGAAATTACTGCACAATATGGGCACGTCTACATATGCACACCCGTACTGCACAGTAAAGATGGTAGCTTATGCAGACTTGAGTATAAATTTGATACCTGCATCATGCAGGCATCAAACTTATGCCCGATTAGTTATTGCATAGTAACACATGTGTAGACACCTTACTGCACAGTAACACTGAGCAGTAATGTGCTTTAATGCCTGCATGTGTAGACATCGGCCTATTCCTGCTTACTGTGCAGTAAATTTAAGCCAATGTAAATTCATGTGTAGACATGCCCAGTGTGTATCAAACAGCATCCAATATGTCTGATCCACAGAAAATGCAACTTTGTTACTGCCTCCAGATGTCTCTTTAGCTCAAGCTGTTGTCAACTCTGGATGTCCCCAGTTCAATCCCTTGCCTGTTAGCCAAGTTGGTGGCCACCATATGTCCTTACTGTGTCTCATATTCAGTGAATAAGGGATAACAGCTGCCTTCTACTGGACTTCCAATTTAGCATTATCAAACTATCTGCTGAAAGGAAGATACATCTTCCACATGTAAGGCCATGACAATGTAATGTTTTTGGTTTTGAATGGATCACTCCCAACAATGGAAGTTCTTTGTGCAGGTCAACAGTGCATCATAGGAAGGGTAGCACCTTTCAATCAAAAAATGAATCTAGTAAAATACTAGTATTCTGGGTAGTATCATAGAATCATAGAAGTAGGGTCAGAAGGGACCATGTAGATCTTCAAGTCTGACTCCCTGCCTGGGCAGGAGGAAAACTGGGCTCAAATAACCCCAGCCAGGTAGGCATCGAGCCGCTTCTTAAAGACCCCCCAGGGTAGGAGCCAGCACCACTTCCCTTGGAAGTCGGTTCCAGATCCTAGCCACCCTAGCTGTGAAGTAGTTCTTAAGGATGTCTAATCTAAACCTACTCTCCAACAACTTGTGGCCGTTATTCCTTGTTATCCCGGGGGGCGCTAGGGGAAACAAGGTCTCCCCCAAACCCTTCTGGTCCCCCCTAGTGAGTTTAAAGATAGTCACAAGATCCCCCCTCAGCCTTCTCTTGTGAAGGCTGAACAGGTTCAGGTCCCGTAGCCTCTCGTTGTAGGGTCTGCCCTGCTGTCCTCAGATCACGCGGGTGGCCCTCCTCTGGACCCTCTCAATGTTGTCCACATCCCTCTTGAAGTGGGGTGCCAAGAACTGGACACACTACTCCAGCTGTGGCCTGACCAGTGTCAGGTAGAGGGGGAGGATCACCGCCTTGGCCCTACTTGAGATGCACCTGTGGATGCATGATAGGGTCCGGTTAGCCCTGCCAACCGTGACCTTGCATTGTCGGCCCATGTTCATCTTGGAGTC
Source organism: Alligator sinensis (assembly GCF_000455745.1). Classification (NCBI taxonomy): domain Eukaryota; kingdom Metazoa; phylum Chordata; order Crocodylia; family Alligatoridae; genus Alligator; species Alligator sinensis. The sequence continues at coordinate 462,027 of NW_005842786.1, read as the reverse complement.
AATGATGACTCCAAGATCCCTTTCTGCCTCCATGCTCTGTTGGACCCTAGCATCCATTGGCAAAAACTGTGATGCTGCTGCTACATCGCTGTAGCAATGTACTCCCTCATTATAGTGTGTTGCTACAGCAGTTTAGCAGCCAAAAATAACCATGCACTGTAAGCATGGCACAGTATGAGCTGTTACTGAACTGTCTTTTAGTACTTCCAAAAGGAAGTATGAAATGACGGTGCAGTAACAAAGCTGCCGTACGGTCAGATGTAGACACCCACTGTGTCCAGTTTTGGGCTCCCTCTACAGAAAAGATGTGGACAAATTGGAGAGAATCCAACAGAGGGCAGCAAAAATAGTCAGAGGTCTAGGGAACAGGACTTATGGGGAGAGGTTGAGGTAACTGGGCTTATTTAGTCTGGAGAAGAAAAGACTGATAATAAGAGCCTTCAAATACCTGAAGGGTGGTTACAAAGTGGATAGAGCTGGACTCGTCTCAGTGGTGGCAAATGACAGAACAAGGAGCAATGGTCTCAAGCAAATGCAGCAAGAGAAGTTTACCTTAGATATTAGGAAAAACTCTCACCAGGAGAGTAGTAAAGCACTGAAACAGGCAGTGCTGGATTATGACATGCTGAGGCCCTAAACTATATAAAAATAATCATGAAATCCATGAAAATGGATTTTCATTCAATTTAAACAGGAATTATTGTTATTTCTGCACACATTTATGAACTCAATATGAATAATAACTCTGGAGCCATATATACATATATTTTTGTCATATTAGAACGAAAATGTTCAGTTTTGTTTCTTCTTTAGAGGCCCCTCATATTGTGAGGCCCTGAGCTGTAGCTTAAATAGCCGAAGCCTAAATCCGGCACTGGAAACAGTTTACCCAGAGAGGTTGTGGAATCTCTACCCTTGGAGGTTTTTAAGACCCAGGTAGACAAAGCCTTGGCTGGGCTGATATAGTTGGGGATAGATCTGCTGTGAGCAGAGGTTTGGACTAGATATGACCTCCTGAAGTCACTTCCAACCCTAGTTTTCTATGATTCTATGTGTACTTGTAAAATTGTAGAATTTGACCTTTAAAGGAGAAGTCACTTTTGAGAATATTCTATGATTAAGTCCAACGAAAGAGACTGATAAAGACAACATGAGAATGCCTATATCATGAGGGAGCCATTTTTTCCAAAAGAAGTAAAATTTGGGTTCCCATGAGTGTCCTCAAAATCTAATGAAAATGACACCAATATATTTAAATGATTTGCCATTAATATAATAAGTGTGAATTAACATTTTATTCCCTTGATTTATGAAATATAGCTAAGCTAATGCACTTAAGCCTAAAAAACCACATTTCCATGGTAACAGCATAAACGAAAAAGGAGTGGACCACCAGTGTTATACAGCATTGATTGTTGAATTTAACCACCCCCCAACAATAAAAAATTGTTTCTAATAAAAAATTATGATGTAGCAGGAACTGAATTAATGCAGCTGATTGTAACATAGAGTATAATAATAGTGAAATGTAACCATGTTAGTCTTGTCCTGTAAGCAACTTGAAAATTCCATTTTATATCCTTCTGCTTGACATAAGTGAATGAACTCTGCATAGACTTCATGTATGCATGTGTGTAAAAGGGTGAATGGTGAGCGAATGGCATAGAGACAGGAGAAGAAAATGTTACTATTTATGTAAGAAACAAAGTGCCAAATGTAAGTTACCACTCAGTAAACTAATTAATGAATGGCTGAAGAATCCCTTTGAGGCCTAGGGCACAAAGAACATAATGAGGAGGAGGAATGCACCCATCCTGCCAGATGGGCAGCAAGGACACTGCAAGGCTGCGATACCAACTTTGACAACCAAACTGACCTTGGGCTGAGATAAGCTGAAGACAGAGAAGGACAATCACAAAAACAGAAGCTGGGTATGGAAAAACCCCAAAGCACTGAAACAAAGGATGCCAACCCCTATAAAAGAAGACTTTGAAAATGCCAAGTTGGGTGAGTCTTTTTCTTAACTGCTGTTTGGTCCGAGCACAGACATGTCTGTTTCACCCCGCTCCAAGCTGAATTCTCCAAGATCTTTCTCTCTCAATAAGGCCTGGGCTGTCCACCCAGTACTATTATTGAAAAACTGCTGCTGGTAACTATAATGTCTAAATGGAATGGTTGTTTTGTGTTTGTGTGTGCCTGTGTGTAAGTTTTGTGCATGATGGTTTGTATATGTCTAAATGAGTGGTGTGTCCGAACCTCTATGTCTAATTCATGTAATCAAAAAACACGGCATTTTGCCTTACCCACTTTATAAGGTCTTGCTCTTGATTTGGCAATTGAAATTTAAAGTAACAATGATATTGTCTGTCTGTGTTATGACAACTGAAAATTTATCAAAACACTTAAATTCAAAACTATGTAAGAATCTCTTGATTTTGTGTCACAGTTGCCAGAGGCTACATATGTAAAAAATATCTAGGATTTTATCCCTTCATCAAAGTTTTCAACAAAAAACAAAAAGAGAGAGTTTAGGTCAAGCTGACAAAAATTAATTGAAGTTTGCATAAAAGCTGTCCTAAATTGTTCACTATGTTGTCAGGTGCACACAGGGAATGCATTATAATGCGAATAGCCAGTGTTTGTGCTTAAAAAGCAAAGTAGTAACAGGTTGCACAAACCCTGAGGAACTTAATGGATGGGCATTCATAAGCCAAGAGGTACCTGACCTCCTTTTCTCTTTGGGCTGAGACAATTTTTTTTGACTCAGTGGATTCCAATTATTAGCCTTAAAATATCATCAAATCTTGGTAACAGGACAAGGAACAAATTATTTTGAAAATAATCTTCTAAATTGCATTGAGGCTTCAAAAAGTAAATCAAAGCCTCACAGCCTTTTAACACAGAGGGTAATTAGCCACTGGAGTACACTACAAGGGAAAAGGTGGATCTCCATCCTCTCATGTTTTCAAATCAAAACTGGACACCTTTTGAGAAGATATGCTTTAGCCAAAAATAAATTATTGAACTCAACAGACAGGTAACTGGGTGACATTCTGTCACCTGTTATATGTACATGTCAGATAAATGATCTAATAATCCCATCAGGCCTTCAGATCAATTACTATATTTAATACCCAATGATTTTTTTTTTATTTCATTAATTCTCAAAATAGTTATACTACAATAATGCAGAAGTAAAAACAGCTCTTAGTGGAGGGAATTAACTACGTAGTTACTGATGAGTGAAGTAAAAGGGAAGGGAAAGGAAGGGAGGGCTGCTCTAGCTCTCCCTGGCGTCTAGCCTGAGCCACTGCAGGAGGTCTGGGATGTCTCTGTGGTTACAAACTGGTTTAGCCTAGCCAGGTTAAACTAAACTGCAAAGATTGAATCAATTCAGACTCAGGCTTTTTGAATGTCTGTCCCTAGCCAATATGTCTGTTCATGACTATGGTAAGTCACTATGGTAGTGTGGCTGAGTTATCCTTCTGGGAGCCAGAACTGACACGAGCAAGGTGCGGGGCCCAGGGCCCAGGGCAAATCAACCCATGCAGGGCCCTGGCCCTGCTCTGATCCCATGGGCTGTGGACCTGAAGAAGCTGCCACCACCATCGGCATCGGTGGCAGTATTGCAGGGGGGGAGCAAGTGTCTGGACGCGGAGCCACTGCTCCACCCAGCTCCACACCACCACTGCTCTGCCCAGCTCCACAGGGCCCCCAAAGCATGGGGCCTGGGGCGGTTGCCACGATTCGCCACCCCCAGGGACAGCCCTGCACTGGGCACAGAAATTGCCCTGCTCCCAGCATTTCACTCTAGTCCTTGGTCTTGTTTCCTGTTCCTGCACTCCTGATATCTGTGTCCAGCTTCTGCACCTTGACTTGTTCTGACGAGAAGTGTTAGCTCTTGACCCTGTTCCTGATTACTTACCCTTAACTGTTTCCATGCCTGGACCCTAGTTTGACTATAAGGTCCAGACTCTGGCTGTGACCTTCTCCTAACTTCTGGCTCCGGGTTCAGGTTCCTGGCCATGCGCTTAAGCACTAAGGGCTGATCACCCATGCTCCAGTCATGGCAATGAATCTTGATTGTGGTGTCCTATTAAATATAAACCCTAAGCTCTTTGAAACAAAGCACCACATTAGCTGTATACCGGCATTGCTCTGTGGCATCCAATCAATAATAACTTCAGTTGTCTGTGTCAAGTGATTATCATAAGCTTACAAATTTACATAAATCTTATTTTATTTGTGCTGAACTAAGTTATGAGAATATCACTAATTCACCATTATTCCCCCAAAAGTCTTCTGTGATCCAACAATATAATTAACTTTCTTCTACACTGATCATGATATTGCTTCAAAATCATTCATCTAGATGAGTAGTTTTCACATCACATAGAAAAAACAAAGTCCTGAATAAATTTTTTTTTCTAACAATACATGGAAAAATCTGCACTTCATAAACCAGGTTCAGCTAACCAAATAAGATATATCTGAGGCAACAGTCATCCTTTTTCAACTGACACTGAATGCATGTGACAGTAAATGTCCCTATATACAAACATCCACAAACAACTGATTTATGGAAGAAAATTCATTTGTTTGATTTCAGCTGTCTCCAGTGATGTCTGAAATGTACCAAATACACTTCCAAAATAATAGTAGTTGCTACAGGAGTTTTAGGAGAACACTGAATTACATTACATGTCATGATCCGGTAACCCTCGTCTTTTTCCAAGCACCTCAATGGCACTTTTCAGAAAGCAAAATTTCTGGTCTGCAAGAAGTTCTAACTTTTCAAAATTTCTATTCCAAATAAAAACAAAAAAAAGGCAATATTTTCCTCAGAGCCCAAAATCTGAAGGAAAAAAAACAATCAATTTGAGTCCATCAAAATGTTTTGCTTCAGTAAAGTAAATACTTTGAGGTTAAAAACCGCATCTTTTATGATGTATTCATTAAGTAAAATAAAATATAAAATATATACAAGTAATATGGATTAAAAAGCCTAAACAAAATGAATAGGAATGGTAAAAATCAAAAAAACTTATTTTGATTTTGTACTATTGAAAATGTTGTTAAAATTGACAGATTACCACGCAGCATTTTGATGAAAAAAAAAAAAAATCTACATTTCTGAATGGAAAACTCCTTTGTTGAAAACCTTTCACTAGCTCTATTAATCACCCTTTAGTAGTGGTTTTAAGCAGTATCCTCTCATTATGTTAAAGGAAAGTGTGATAAATGTCTAGGCCAGATAACTTCAAGGAACATCCAGTATTACAATAGCCCCTGAATGACAAATTATTGCTCTATTTTGATGAGTTTTAAATCTATCTGACCAGTTTTAATGGTGATGTCCCTCTCTAATAGCTAGTTACTAGATAAAGGCAATATTCTTCTTTCAGATTTGTATTGTAGCACTTGGGGTCAGCATTCTCCTCGATTCCCATCTAGGACAAGACTGGGGAATAGGTGTATTCAGAAAACTTAAGATCAAAGTTGAGAGCACTTTCTCATGACCTTAATATTTTATTTAAATCTTTCTATTGCTAATATTCCCTCTGACCAAATAAAACCAAAAACAAACAAACCAAAAACCAAAAAGACCAACATGCCCATTTCAAACATTAGCAAAAAAGCCCAGCCCTCCTAGCAGTACAGGTACACAGCCAGAATGTATTATTAGACACAAAGCGGCTAAATGTTCTGACTTCTCTGGGGTAACTACAGCTCACCAGCAGTGTAAGAGATCAGAGCCTGGTACACTATTTGCCACATGAAAAATAAAATATAGTATATGTTAGGTGCAATTCTATCTCCATTTAGGTTCAAGGGAGGAAAGCAGCATTAATTCAAGGAAGATATGTTTAAAACAACTGTCATGGATACTTAAAAAGAATGGTTTTAAAATGAAAATATTACTATTTTGCAGGTTTATTTGGATAAACCTGAAGGTATATGATTTTCAGATGTCTTCTCATGGACAATCTAAAACGGTTTATCATTGTATAGTTCTGCACAAGTATGTGGCTTTCTATCATTTGAAACTAGCTTTTACTATCCTCCACTTTTTATTATTCATTGCTCTCAAACCTGATTCACACTGTATCCAGCATGGTAATAAAGGCCTTACTACTAATAGATACTTGTGCATTGTGATTATCCAATCAAAGGGATAGGCATATTGGACATGATTTATCTGAACATCACATAATTATCAGATAAACAGATATTTCTCTTTCAGAATGTTTCTTGAACTACTCCAAGTAACTTCCTGTTCAAATCTAATTGAAATCTAATCCACACACGATGAATCACTGATTTTTGCACAAGGCAATTCTCATACACCCTACTTTTCTATGACATCTGTATATAGGCTGTTTGGTGGTGGTTCGTAAAGTCTATTTCCTCTCCCAGGGGGTTTTATCAAAACCTAGTTGATAGCTAAATTGTGTAAGTCCTAAGTAGAGGAACATCAAAAGAGTTGGTAGGCAGGATCTCATCCCACATATGCTTATCTAGAAGAATTGAGGAAAGGCCACTGTGAATTATTTGTTAGTGACTCGGCAAGCCAAGCCCATTTGAACTATAAAAAGATTTCCCTCCTTTCATAAGGGCAGAGGATAGGAGGATCTGTTGTGAAAGATGACTCATGTCTAGAAAGCAGAAGAGTACATTTATGTTAGTTTTGCTGTCAGCTGGAGGAGACACAATACAGCTAATGACTCTGAATCTGGTTCATTTGAAGTATATATATATTTCATTACATACATACACACACACATTATATTATATATATATATACATACATGCACACACACACATTCACACCACACACATTATGGGAAGTCTCTCTTTTTTTCCTCTTCCAAATCAAAAAAAAAGAGCAGAATTAATCTTCATACCTCTTCTGTCCCTTTGGACCTTCTACAGAAGCTCATGATGGACTACGGCGCCATGAATCAATTAAATGGTTCATGGAGGTTGTGTGGAAACACAGATGCACACATGCTCCTTCTAAAGAAAAAAATAGGTTCCCCCAAATTAGGGTTTTGAAGTATACTTGTTAATTAATGTTGTTGTCTATAACGCTCCTGAAAATCTGAGCTAAAAGACTGCCATCTGACTTCCACTTAGGAAGACTTCTGCCCTCAGAGTTCAATGTGCAGACATGTATCAGCATGCTACACATCAGATGGTCAGACACGGTCTGTGAATGTTTGTCCACTCAATGCAATCACTACTTCTTTCTTCATAAAACAAAAACTGGTACAGACACCCTCTTACGGCTGCATTTAACAGGCTGACACCAAATGCCAACAGTACTTAAGTCAACATGGAATACTGTCTCATTCAACCACGAAGTACTTGGGTGAGGGTAAGAAGCACTTGGGTGAACTTCCTGGGCCTGTGTACACAAGAGGTCATCCTGGTTTTGTCAGGCCTGAAAAAACTATGGATCCTCTTCCCCCATCCAGATAGCAGAACATATTGATAGCAGAACAAGGCTGGAACATATTGGATTTGGCTGCAATTCCTTAGCTTCTAGTGAAAACCGTTACTTTGTAATCTGCATTCTTATGTTCTTGCTCTATGTTTCCCCCCCCTATAAATAAAGGAATTTGATACCAGTTTTTTTAGAGATATAAAAATTCTTCAGCTGTGACTAAAGTGGCTAAAATTCAAAATTAACTAAGCAATGACTAGAAATGTCAGCTATTTGCTAAAATCCAAACTTTAAAAAATTCTTCATTACCCTCTTGATGAATTTCCTCTCTACCATCTGACTAATGAATTCCCATACCTTGCCAAATATTTCTATATTCGAGGACCACATACTCAGCGAAAGCTAACTTAACCATGAACTTTTCCATAGCTGAATAATTTCAAGCCCAAGTGAAGTGTAACTTTAAAATCTGCAGTAATATTCTGCAAGCGTACTTAACAGATGTGTCTATGACAACTTATTTTAATTATTGTGAATCTTGAACACCAACAGTCATCTCTGAACATTCAGTCACAAAATTAATAAAGAATTCAGTGCTAATGTTTAAAATCAGAATGAAAACTGAAATCCCCATATGCTCCAAGTTGTGCTTCCGTACTATACTGCACAGTGAAGCCATGGACAGTTATCTCATTATGAGATCCAAGAAACACCTGAGACAAAAAAAAAAGAGAGAGATCAGCAGCAAACAATTTCACAATATACTTTTAATTTCCTAGCTTTGAGGAAAATGACTTAAATCATTGTTACATAGTTTCTGTGTATGAATTATAATCCAACCCAATTCTACTTCTCTTGCAAGGTTCATAAAGCTGAGGGGAGTCACCTCCAGCTAGTCCTATCCCAGTCCGATTCCTTTAAATTTGTTTTAGTTGTTGATCTGGAAAGCTGCAGTTCCAGTTACTGTGCTACCACGTGTTGCCCTGGCTCAGCCTCTCTTTCTTTTGCTTTGGGGTCACCAAAATAGGGCTTGTTCAGGGAACCTATTGTCTGCCGTTCTTAAAACATGGACAGAGAAAGTCCAGCTTCTTATCTAGACTATTTGTATAGTGGAGGGTTGTTTTACCTGTTCCAAGATCTCAGCAAACTTTATTCTGCCTATTTTATTCTGAATATCCAGTGCTTGTATCCACACTGAAAGCCTTTCAACTTCCACAGGGTAGTCTCATGGCAGTTCTATGGCTCTGGCCCATACAGGAGTGTGTTAATGTGTTGCTACCAGAGGTCGACAGCTTAATGCAGATGCTACTGGTGTCAGATTTCTATACTGGGATAAGCTTCTGAGTATCAATGCTTGCTTTACCCATTCAAGTCATTACATTGTAGGTACAGTCACCAAATGTATGGAAGATAAGGAAGTATACCAACAGTTCTCAAGACTACCCTTTCTACAATGGTGGGAATGTCCAAAGTCTTATCGATTTTCACAAACTTTGGTTTTTCATATTTATTCTGACTAGACTATCGGGCCCAAACCCAACTCCCTTAAGATGCACATATGACATTTCTGGCCATTTATCCACATTTTTGATCTTACCCCCCTCCAGAGAGGCATGTAACTGTTTAAGCCACAAAACATGACTGAGGAAAGGAGGGCCACCCACCTTTTAGACAGTAGCCTAGTGCAGGGCTGTCCTACCTGGTCACCACCCACCAAGCACTCTGGCTCCAAGCCTGGCATTTCTAGGTTCTGACTCTCTCCCTTACCTTTCCTTTCCTGCTCCTGCCCCAGGGGACAGGGCAGTACAGCCCGCAGTGCAGGGGAGCTCACAGTGTGGCAAAGCGAACTAAGGTGGGGGCTGCCTGTGCAAGCAATGCAGAGAAAGGGGTACTGCCATGTGTACACGTGATGCAGTGGTCACTTCCACTGTGCTACATATATGGTTAGTGGCATGTGTGAGCATGCAGGCTACCCCCATGGGCAATGAAGCAAGGAAGGGGGAAAGGCCCAGGAGCCCTTGCTTGCACTGATGCAGCCCTCCTGCGCATGTGACCCATGCTGGTGCAGCCCTGGCTGCTTACAAGTTGGATGGCCTTTGCCTGGTGGTTAGGCTGCTTGCACAGGGACTGAGAGGCCCATCTGTCTTTAGCTGTGGCTGGATTTGGGCCTTGCTCTTTTGCTGCATTTTGTTTATTGAAGTACCCAAGAGGCAGAAAGCAGCAGCAGCAGCCACGTCTCCAAACACATCTATCCAAAGAATTCTGCTCTCTGTGCTGGAGGTCTGTCTCAAAGTCCAGGGCAATACCACACAATTATAACAACTATTTCCTATGGTCACCATTAAAAAGTCATTGGCTATTCTTACTGTAACTTGCAATCCAAGACGCTTTGCATTTGCTATAGACATTTATACTCTGCCAGAAATAATTTGTACTTTCAACAATTCCATTTGCCTTTAATACAGTTAGTAAGGAAAAGTCAGTGGGCGCCATCTAAACATTTTTGTTGATGAAAGCTATTATATAAGTAGTGTTTACTACTTTTTTTAAACCTTTCCCTGGCAGGCTCAGAGGGGAGCAGCTTACTGGAGAAATGTTAGTGAAGCCCAATATGAGCAATCACCTTTCGTCATGCGAGCTGACTGGCTGTGCATTATTCCTTTCTGAGAACAAGCTTACCATCTTAGTCTTACCCACAGTACATGTTTCATGCCTCAATTTTATCACCTATCTTTTGCTATTTCTGCTGGATTGTTCTCAGAGGGATGATCAAAACTGAACAAAACAGTCAAGAAAAGCTTTACCATCAATTTTATGTAATGGCATTATACTACAATTTTTGGTACTACTCTCCCTCATTTAGGGAACATATACACGTGCACTTTAATGCACAGTAGCCTATTCTACTGCACATTAAAGTGTCACAGCAAAAAGAGTGCTAATACACTAATGTGCAGTGGAATTAGTCTACTGCACATCAAACATTACTAAAAAGGCATTCACTTTTGTTTCGTTCACTTTTGCGTATTAGGGTAGCCTAATGTGCCTTTATGTAGTACCTCATATTAGAGGTACTAAACTTAATGCACAGTAGCAAAGGCACATTAAGGAATGTGTAGACACACCCTTAAAGCAGTCTAATTTCTGGTTTGATCCCTTGCCTCTATGTTGAACAGATGTTTTCACTGAACTTTCTACAGTGATGCCCCATTCTTTTTTTCTGAAATTGTTAGAGTTAATTTACAATCCAATCACTATATAAAAACAATCCATTCTTTTCCTTCCAACACACATTATATTGTAGAAGTTAGATCATGTTTCATGTCTGGGAGTATAAGATAACTGAATACATACTATTATTATTTCAACTATTTCCTACTCCTAAGGACATTTCTGACTTAGTCTACCCAGTTTATTGCAGCCACAAAAAAAACCCCAAATGTGTCACAGTCAAGTTTATTGCAGCCACAAAAATCCACCAAATGTGTCGCAGTCAGGGTCTGAAGAGCTGAACATAAAATTTTTGGGAGGCTCAGGTTAAGTATTTCTGGTTTATTTAATAAGGTATAAACACATTTCCTTCATGCAGCTCAATACTCTGCAAGTTCCAAGCAAGCAACATAAATAAAGAACCAAACAGTATACGTCTTATGCCTCTACCATTTCCAGGCAGCCCCACTTCTACCTTCATGGGAGCTACCACGTAATCCCATAATATCCATAAAACCATTCTTGCAGCTTTCCTTGCAGCAGCTGGTATTGGCCACTGATGCCTGAGATCCTAGAGGGGACCACAACCCAGTTCCATTATTCCTACTCCAAGGCCTCTCTTTACAGCTCAGCTGCCTTGGGCTGACACTAAGATTCAAGACCCTTCTGAGATTTAACCCCTACAAAAATTACCTTGTCTGTTGCCCAGCTTGGCAGATCTTTGCACAGGCTGAATGAGCTACAGCTCTCCGGAGGACACAGCAATGCACCTGGAACTGAAAATCATGACATCTCTACCTCAGCCTAATAGATCTGGTTTGTGAAAACACTACATTTTATTTAAAATAAGCGACATGCTTAAATTCACGTACCATAAATATCCTCACTATTGGGATACTTATGGTATATAGTGAAGCACCTAATTAAATCTCTAGAGAATAGGAATTCAACCCAACATATTTAATGTATAGTTAGGATATACACTTTCAACAATAATTCCAATATATCATCCCATATGGACATATGAACATGTTTTATCTGGTCATTTCAGTAAATGGAATTAAACCTTAAGTGGAGGAATGTGGTTCTATGTTGTTTACCTACAAAATAATTTTTTATAACTAGAATAATTGGTATTCCCCTCATTTATTTTCCCAACTTTCTCCGGTTTATAAAGCACACACAAAACTGGTATATTTTATGTACTTCAAATAGAAATAGTAAGGCAAAACACTATTCCACACCACTGTAGAAACTAACAATAATCAAACCACAGCATAATAATTGCTACCTTTCAAAAATAGGCATTACTTAAAATTCATGACCGTCTAGCAGCATTTCATAAAATTAAGAAACAATTGATGCAGTATCTTTATTTTAAAAGACATTGTCCCGGGGCATAAGCGCGGGGGGCACGCAACCCCAAAGAAGAAACTCTGAAAATAAAGATTACTTACTCGCTTTAGGACTCCGGAATCCAGAGGAGGGACGCCAACAAGAGAAAACTGCGTGGTTCGTCAGCCACACCTATATACAGCTGGGGCCAGCAGGTGGCGTCACAGATGATCACCAGCCAGCCGGGATAAAAGCCGGCACCAGCTGGGAGCCGGGAAGAGTGGGAGAGGCAGCAGGGGCTTCGGATGCTTTCCACACCAGTGGTGGTCAGCACCGGCACTGCAAGGAAAAGACCAGTTGGGCAGGGATGCCCGGGCAGCAACGGCTGCTGAAGAACCCCACGCTGGTCACGGGCAGCACTGGCATGCGGGGAGAAACCCCATTCCGGGAAGAACAGGGAGAAGAATTTGGGATTGGCAAGTACTCCACACCCCAGGCACACACGGACCGGGTCAGAGAGGACAATCAGCCTCAAGGCAGAAGTAAAGGAAGCCCTCAAGCAGGACAGAGAGCAGTACAGCATCAGGGGATGCAGATAGGCACAAGCTCTAGGGTTGAGCCAGGTAGTAAGGCAGTCCAGCATGATCTTTAGTTATTGTCCCGTACCTGCATTTTCTTCTTTTTCTTTCCTGTGTGATTCTCCCCTTTCATTTTATACTAACCTGTGCCTACTCCTTGGTTGTCTTTGGGTTTTGTCTTTCTTTATACTTCTTATTTTGTCAATGACTCTGCATTGTGGGCTCTGGACAGCAGCCAGACATCAAGGACCACTCAAGAAGCAGCAGACATCTGGCAGGAAGCAAGAGTGACCCGCAGGAGAGGAAAAGATTCAACAGACTCATAGTTCCTTGGGAGAAGGAGAAGATGGCACGGTAGCGGGGAATGTGCAGCAGGTAAGAGTCAACATGATAGAGGGCCAGCCACCTCAAGATCAGGTGGCCCGCAGGAGGCTGGCGCATGGAAGGGGTGTAGGGGAGGTAGAGACCAACGAATACCCATTGGGAGGAACAACCAACCACGAGGGACTGCCAGCGAGGGACCCCACCACTGAGGAAATACCCAAAGTCATGGCAGGCGAGTTCTGGGGTCCTCCATGGGGTGATCGGGGTCCCTGTCAGAGGTTGCACAAAACCTCCTTGCACCCATCACCAGGTGCTCACGCCAAGGCAGCACATGAATGGGTACCAGAAGTAAGGCAGGCACAGACAAACATTTGCAAAAGTTTTTAGAAGAAATATTAAATCATTTTAAGATACATCAGAGAGTAGCTATTTCTTAATGACTAACAGGCCTAGAGTCACCCAACCCTTTCCTGCAACACCTTGTAGATACTGGACTGATAAGGAGAAAGCCATCCAGTTGGGTGCTGTCCAGTTAGGGGAACAGATGGGTTGGTTCCATTGACTCAACCCCAGAAGCTGCTAGTGAAGCAGCTGGCCAGGATGCTGCCACTAGGACCAAGCTGTAGAGAAGGACACTTGAAAGTGGTCAGAAAGGCTGGGGAACCATTGAAAAAAGCTTCCTGTATGATAGGCTGGAAAAATAGGCCTGGAAAAGTCCAACTATTCCTACCCCAGCTGCCTTCCCAACCGATGGAGATACTACAACTTCTCTAGCTAGCCTGTTCCAGTGCTTGACCTTTACAGCTTTTTGCATCAGCGCCATTGTCTTAGGACTGGGAAAAAACCTCTCTGCCTATCTGAGTCTTGTAACTGAGCAAACATAAAACTGACAGTGAGATAGTTTCTCCTAATCTGCAACCTCAATTTCCTCTACTGCAGTTTGAGTCCATTGCTCTTGGTCCTATTCCCTATGGCCACAGAGAAGCCCATCTTTATTTTCATGCTTTGGAAGGATTGCCTGAGGAGGGGGACTCATGAGATGGAGAGAGAAGGCACATTTAAAAAGAGAATTGTAGGACACAGCTCTAGCCATTGTATACATGGTCCCAGGGATGGAAACGGCAGAGGGTGGGCTTCAGTTACACTATTGACACCCAGCAGATGGCTGAAAGACTACTGAGCAAAGATGCACATCAAAAGGAGCCAATGGTCCTACATCTAAAACAGTCAACTTCTAAAACTGATTTTTTTTTTAAATAACACAAAGCCCAAATAACTTTTTCACCTACCAGCAGTGTATTCTATTTTCAGGTAGCATTTTTAGAGGAATGGTAAAGATGGCTACTAATGCTTTTAGCAATAAGCAATACTATTCCAACATCACTTAAAGCATATGATGGATTTCTCAACAAAATGAATCACTGAGAATAGAAACCGCATAAAAACAGGAAGCAGAAAACTACAAGGAGACCCTAGAAATGAAGCAAATAAGATTTATGTTTGTTCAATTGCAAGGCTAAGATAGGTAGCGAGGTTCTCTCCTCTGCAAGTTCTCCCAGTCCTAAAATGATGATGATGATGCAAAAAGCCTTAAAGGATGGAGGGATGCAAAATAAAGAACTGATTTAATTAGAGGCCCCCTGGAGGAAAAGAACACGGAGAAACCAATTTAATCCTCATGAGATCTGTACCCTAGAGGAGAAACAATCATGATAGTGAGATGGGAAACTAAGCAAGTCTTTGCAGAACATCACTTGAGATTTTTAAAGGAGAAGGAATGTACAAGATGAGAAACTGGTTCTTCCACAACAGAGTCCCTGTGCAAAAGGAACTGAGAGAAAGTAGATCATTGCCTAGAGAGATAGAGAAGTGGTAATTATGAAACAGTCCAGGAACACCTCAAAAAGAGCCACGTTTCCTCAGAAGTTTCTTTCAGGAGAAGTTAAAGAACCCTCCCAAACAGGAAAAGCAAAGAAGTCAAAGACTCAACTGATCCAGGGTCAAGGTTATCCCCAGCTGAGCAGCAAAGAAGAAAGTGGATGTTCTGTTTTCATAAGAACTCTGCTTTGGGACTTCCCTTCTGAATGTAAATGAGATGGATTTTTCCATATGGCTTGTTCTCTTCCAGGGTTTTTCCCTCTGATTTCCACGGTTTTTCTGGTGCCTGTTCTACCCAGCATTCAGCATAAGGAGAGATACTCCATACAGAATGGGCCTAAGGTGAAGGGTAGGAAAACAGAGGGCCATAAGAGGAACAATCTACTCTTCTTTCCCGCTGTCCTAGGGAAATCTCTGTCCCAGTGGGACCCCAGAGCTGAGTAATACCTGAAAAAGAAGACTTCAGCCCTAAAAATATCAGCAGATAGAACTGCTGCTTTCAAACACATGAAAAAGAATGAAGGATGGACAAAGAGGGACTGGGTGTGAAAAATCCAGACCCAGAATTGGTTGCTACACAACCTCACTTATCCCTGCCCATGGCAGGAGGTGGCAGCTGCTACAGCAGAGCAGAGCCTGGCTCCCCACCCTGCTGCCTGCCCAGTGCAGGCTCAGAGGAGAGGGAGGGGGCTTCTCCCTGCCATGGTGTGCATTCCTGTGGGGCAGGGGGAACCATGCCCCCCACATTTGTGCACAGGACAGGGGCTGCACGCTACCTGCTGTGGGCTCCTGGCCTCCCCCAGGGGCCTCCACAGCCTGGTGTGCATGACTCCATGCTGCAAAGAACAGCAGAGTCATGCAGGAAGCTACCTGCTGCTGCAAGCTCCGTGCGGCCCTGGTGAGATGTCCCCTGCCTGTGTGGCTGCAACGGGAGCAGCAACACGGGTTTGCACACAGGGGATGTGGGCAGTGCGAAGCTCACAGCAGCAGGCAGCTTTCTGCACAGCCCTGCTGTTCCCTGCAGTGCTGAGTCTCACACACCGGCCTGCAGAGGCAGGGGGAGGGCAGTAGGGCAGGGAGCAGGAGCCTGATGCAGGCAGCATACAGCCCCTACTCCATACACAGATCTGGGGGGCCCTCCCTTTCCCTCCCCAGGAGCATGCGCAGTGGTAGTGAGCCAGCCCTGCCCCCCCATCCTGCTCCCCAACGGGGCCCTGCGGCTGCACATCATGGCTCCGAGCCCCAGGCACTGCCCAGCTGGGCAGCGTCCCTAGCCCTACTGAACTCCCTCCCTATGGAGGCCTCAATCCCGCCCCCCCACCCCCAATTTACCTATGGGATCTGCTATCCAGGCTGCCTGGTGTCCATGTGTATATACATACACATGGTACCCCTGCCTGACCGCCCTCCTCCCACACCCTCCCAGCCCCCTGCAGGCTGGATCTCTTCCAGCCTGCACGGAGCTCATTGCAAAACAGCAAAATCAGCAAGTTTCTCTGGTAAAATGAGAAATCAGCATTTGCCTCCAATAAAAGGTAAAATCTGTGGTTTACTCCATTTTTCCATGGGAAACAGAAAACCTAGATCCCTGCTGATAACTTAGGAAATACGAAGAAACAGCTCAATAAACCCCATTTAAGGGCACTAAACAAATACCAACTGCACACAAAGCCAAAGTTCTCTGTAGTTTTACAACAAGAAAGGACCTCTATATGTACACAGAGGTTGTGTCTATATGAGACACTGATTGTGCAGTTGTTACTGTGCAGTCATTGCATACCCAAGTACTAAATAACTGCTCAGTAATCGGTGTTACTACACAGTAGCTTCTCCGCATGGCTTCATGGTGATGCTGACTGTGTAGTAGCTCATAACTACTGTGCACTAGTATTGCATCACAGTTCGTGCCCCCTGATGTTACTGCGCACTAGACGTGGCTAGAGAAAGCTAATAAAACCTGTGTTAGGTATACATGCACTACCTAATATATTGCTCATATATTTATCTTTAACAGCTATAAAAAAAGAATGGAAGTTTTAAGGAATTATTTGGTACTGGTAATACAGAAGCTGAGTCACCTCTTGATATTTCAGTGACCTGAAATACCCGAACCTTGAGAGGAAATAGCTAAGATACATAGATAAGGAGGTGAGGAGAAAGGACCAGAAAGGAACAGGATCTGTATACTGGAAAGTCTGAAACCAGATAACTCTGTGATCAGCTGCCAAAGCTTAAAATTCATTGACCCATTGAAAACTGATAGCCATGAGGAATGCATGTTTGAAAGACAACATTTTTAATGGGCACCCATGAATGGATTTGAGTAAAAGTATGCCAAGTCACTAAATTGAGAACCCAGGTACTCTCCATGAAACATAAGAATATTCATCCAGCAGCTCTTTCAGCCTCTTATTCCCCCCACCCCACCAAAAAAAAAAAGCAAGCAATCTCTTTCTGGCAGTTAGGAATGCTCCATCTCCCCCAGTCAAACACTGTCCCAGTGAACATATCCAAAGTATAGAAACCGGTCTGTCCTCAGGTTATATTTACATAGGAAGTATCCTAATCTAGAATCTGCAGTATCTTTCCAAAGCAGTTTACTTTATATTTTGCAACAGTCGACTTTTTATTGAGCATGCTAAAAGCTGATCATTCATCTCAGTGCTGAATAATTTTTCATGTAATCATCTTTTCTGTAATTGGGTGGGTTTTTAAAATAATGTGCATACTGTCTGAAATTTAAGTATGCACAGCACTTTTTTTCAGTGCTGTCTAACAATATTACTCTTGTTCATCCTGTTTCTAACAAGACTGCTGTCATGGGCTCTATTTAGTGTTGCTCATGGTAAGTAACTGGAAACATCAATTGCTTTAGAACATGAATGTTCACCTTATCCCAAAGCTTAGATAACAAAGCAGGGCTAAATACAGGGAACTAGGGGATATGCTTGATGTCACAAAGTTAGAGGTCAGGGCTCCTAATTTCTTACTAGATCATACTGTCTCAGTTTGGAGCTCTCAGGTTGGAGCTCCTCTTGTTCTAAAATGATAGCTCAGGACATTCCTACTGTCTGTCCATGTATTCTGTTTGTCCAGGACAGCCAGAAAGTGAGGGCCTTTTGCAGTTCATTCCCTTGACAGTCCACCAGAGTCAGACACCTTGTCTCTCCAACATATGCCCACCACAAGACCAAAAGAAAAGCAAAGATGACTTTACATTGCCTTGTAATTCCCTGAATGTGGGGTGGGGATGGCTTCAAACATAAAAACAGCCTAAAAGTCAGTTCTGGTTGGTAGGAATAGTGAGAATAAAGCATCATTCTGGCCACCACCCCTTTCATCCACTTTGGGCATTTATACATGTGGTCTGGGAGGGGGTCAGTGGGAATGGCTCTTTAATCAGAACAGCTCCAAGAGCTGCTATAATTAAAGCACCTGGACCGTCATGTGCATCAGCATCCCCACACTGAAAAATGGCAGTGAGGAGGCTTCAACTAAAGCTAGTTTAATGAGATTTAGTTAAAGAGCCCCCCACCACCATTTTTCAGTGTGGGGACACTGATGCACGTGATGCTGGTGTCTGCTGGAGCAAAGAAATTACCACTTTCTAGCAGACTTGATTAATCGAGTCTGCTCCAACATGCTGTAATTACAGCATGTCAAAGCAGCCTCCCTGCACATGTATAGGCACCCTATGCCTCAAGACCTTAGGAAGCCATGCTGTAGAGCCACTGTGTCAGCATCATACCCAGGTGAAGTTACACATCACACTGAGACCATACTAAGACCACTTAAAATGCAAGTGTCCACATGTGCCAAGCACCCTCTGAGCATCTCAAAGTTATACCACTTCAGCTAAGGGTTAACTGGGTCATGCTACCTAGCTTGTGTTAGGGTAACTTCTGTCTACTCCATAGAAATACAATGAGCAATTTGCAGTCCTCCAGCATCCCAGGATGCACCAATTCCAGTACCCCATCCTCAGAGAATGGAGACTGAGCCCCAGTATCCTGGCTCCTAGCCATGCCCTTGCTCACCAACAAGCAAGAACGAGTATTAACCTGTAATGTGCAACTCCTCACAGCATCCTCAGTCTTCAACACCACTTAACATGCCACAGATTTAGTATGGTCTAAGTGTAACAGACTAGTATAACCTAAGTGCCATGTGTAACTTTTCCCCCAGTTGGCCACACCTGCTATCCTGTAGTGCAGGGGTTCTCAATCCTTGGGCTGTGTCCTGGTGCTAGTCCATGGCAGGTTGGCTGCTGGTCCACAGCACAGTCGGCTGCTGGACTGGAAGTGGCTGTGGACCAGCAAACCATGGCCCCCCCAGAGCTAGGCAGAGCGGCTACAGCTCCTTCTGCAAGGCCCACAGCAGCACTGGGTTTGGCCAACCCCCCGACCTCGGGGTGGGGGTATCCTTACCTGTCTGCCACCCAGAAATTCCAGGCATGGTCAGCTGTGACTCCTGGGCTGTGGTTTGCTGGGCTGCAGCCACTTCCGGGCCATGGCATAAAAACTTTGGGAACCACTGCTGTAGTGCATGTGAGAACTTAGCCCAGATTGTTTAAGGTGAGGCCATTCTCCAATGGGTGGATTCCTGGTAGCTCACTGAGGCCACATTTGATGGTTCTAAGAACAAGCCATATACTTAATGGAAAGCACTTAACTACCATTGCAATAGATGCTATGCAAACCAATGCATAAATAAAAATAGAGAGAAAAAAATCTTCAAGCTAAAAAGGAATATCAAATATTAATGTACAAACTATAAATAAGTTCAGTCCAATTTCCAGCATTATTCTGAGAATAATTTTCTTCACTATGGCCCTATGCTTCACTTTTCAAATCAATAGAACTATCAGTGGCTTAAGTCAATCAAGTGCATAAGTGGAAGCAGAAGCTATATAAAGAAAATGCTCAGCACAGGTGAACAAAATAAATGTACCTTAAAAAAACCCTCAAGATTTGTAATGAGCCAGTCATTGCATTCCTATGTGGATTGAGTAAAAGGAATCCATACACTCAGTGTAGCCCTAGCAAATTTTAAGGCCTCCCTCTGACAGAGTCCAAACATAAAAGTAAGGTTTGCATCAGTCAGGCTGAAAAGAAACAATTTCTGCACCTCAGAATCAGCCTGTAGCAATAAAATAAAGATCACAGTGGTATGGTTTCTCAAGCTCCCAAAAAGCTTCCCCTCCCACTCTTTCTCTCTCTCTTCTCCCTGTTGTTAGGTTCATATTTTAGACTCAGGGGGCTAGGAACAGACATCCAAAAAGCCGGAGCCTGAATTGATTCAATCTTTGCAGGTTAGTCTAACCTGGCTAGGTTGAACCAATTTGCAAGTGTACAGACATTCCCTCTGGACTGAGGAAATGCATGCGGCTCTTTCTGGCAGGAGGCTGTAAGCAGTGGTCAGAGCTGCCATAGACTACATGAGGCAAATGGCAGCACCAGGGCTCAGAGGGGGCCATAGCCCTCCCCAGCGCTGTTGCCACCGCTTGCCCCATGCAGTCTATGGCAGCTTTGCCCACCCTGCAACACAGACCCCCACCAAAAAGAGGCTTGCACTCTGGGAGACTGTGACCAGGCTGCTGTTCTCATCACGGTCGCTCTCCCCTTGCCACTCCAGCAGCCAGGCGGGAGCAGGGCCAGATGCCGGCTGGCATGGCCCCCTGAGACGGGAGGACAGGAAGGGGGGTTATTCCCCCCTCTCTCTCCAGGGAGCTGCAGCAGAGTCTGCCCACCCTGACTGCTCCCTGTGTGGGGCAAGCACTGGGATAAGCCCCCTCCTGCCCCCTCTGTCAGCTGCCGGAGGGAGGGGGGAATAATCCCCCTCCCAGCCCCCTCATTTAAGGGGCTCTGCCAGCCGGTGTTGGCCCCACCCCCACCTGGCCGCTGAAGCAGTGAGGGGGGAGTGACCGTGACATGAGCTGCAGCTGCTTGCATCTGGTTGGGGGGGCAGGATAGGGCTTACTGCGCTGCTTGCCCTATGCACTGAGTGATCAGAAGTAGCGGTTGAGGTGGGAAGACTCTGCTGCTGTCCCCCGGGGGTAGAGGGAGCAATTACCCTCCTCCCTTTCCCCTCTGCCTCAGAGGCCATGCCAGCCGGCATCTGGTCATAACCCCACTGCTGCTGCAGGACAGGGGGAGTGCCTGGGGGACTCTGGCTCTAGTCCATGCTGGTGGGACAGGGAGGGGGGAATAAAACCTTTCCCTGACCAGTTCAGTACAGCCTACTGCCCAGGCCTGGCCATGTCCCTGCCCCTGCTCCTGGAGCAGCCAGTGGAGAAATGCAGGTTGGTGCTTGTGGGACAAAGGGAGGGAGGAAATAAACCTCTTCCCTGCTCCCTTCCAAGGCCAGCGTCTGGCCAAGCCCCTGCCCAACCTGTCCCTGCTCCAGCTAGGGAGCAGAGGGGCATGGCCAGCCCTGTTCCACTGAAGCAGAGAGTACAGCCCAGCCCAGAGGGCATGCTGGGATGCTGGGGTGCTTTGGTTTAACTTAAAGCAGGAAGGGGTTTGGGACAGAAGTTGCATAAACCAGTTTGAGCTCAATCAGTTAAGTCTGATACTCCCTTCAACCAGGTTTATCTCAAGCCAGTTTCAGCCATTTTGAAACTGGTTTATGTGCACTGAACTTATGTTCTGTTACAGGGTTAAACCAGTTTCCAATTTCACTTACATTTGAAAGTTTGTGTGTAATGTCCGTCATGTGTCTTTGTATGTAACGTCTGTCCCTAGCCATGGAGAACTCACTGCCTGATTCCATTTATGTTTGATCAGATAAGCATTTTCTGAGACTATGACCCATGTTACCTGATGCCCATACCTATATGGGGCATCAGGTGAGGGTTTTATGCACAGATGAGGGTTTTATAACTATCTACTGACATCAACTGGTGTCAGCCTGGCCTTTATCACTTTACGGTCTCAGTGAGTATAGCAGTGAGAAATGCAAGCTGGCTTAGATACCAGAAGTCGCTTACCCAAGATGGCATGGAGCTCTGCATGGACTAATTTATTCTGCTTCTCAGTGAGATAACGTAGTCTACACCGAGCTCTATTCTGCCACATCCAGACTACCACTGATGAATGAGAAGACAACAAGCAGTTTATGCACTACATCCTCCAGTTTTTCATTTGTGATAGGAGGGAGCAGCCTGGAATTTGTTATGCAAGCTGATAGGCTGATTGCTAGCAAATAATTCATTTGATTAATTAGCTGCTTTTTTTTTTCTTCAATTTGTCCACAAGCAGCTTATGCTCTTCTCAGATTAATTTTCTATGCAAAAATTCATCAGCAAATACTTAGCACTAATAATTCTTGGGCGGCAGATAATTATGAACAGTTCATTGCAAGTCTTTGATATTCAAAATTTGAGCCAGGTTGGTTAGTTCTGACTAAACATGTAGGTCACATAGAATGGTTTTTGTTTACCAGTTGGATAAATATATTTTCAGAATCAAGTTCCTATTGCAAATCCTATTAATAGTCTCTTTAAAACATGCAGGCTTCTTCACAGTACCTGCTAGTAAACTTGTTTTTTACAATACCTGGAAAGTAAACATGATAGAGCTAAATGTATTTGGATATTAGCCTAATGAATATACTTGGTAAGTCTGAGGTACCCATCCCACTCTAGCTGTTACAAAAGAAAAGAAAGAACGAAAGGAAAAAAATGGCAAAATAAAATATTGAATAAAAATTAAGCACAGAAGTCTCTGCAGCTGAAAGACTTCTACGCAAGTTAAAATAAATTAGCTCACAAAGGCTTTTATCTCTGTGAAGAAAGGCGGGTGTGACACTACGAGGATGGAAGTAGGAGGGAAAATCTATAGACTAAAAGGGGGGAAAAACAGGCCTTAGTTGCTTAGTGTCTGAGAAAAGGAGCTGAAGGGAAATTAAGTGAAGTAGTTAGAAAAAGAGAAGTCTACGAGCCCCAAAGCCAACAAAGTTCCTCTTGTAAAAGAGCAAAATGGAATAGCAGAAATGGCAACAGTGCTTCTTACTCCACCCATGAATGTCAGGACACATTTAAGGGGGAATTTCTGCCCCTGGACATAAATGGCCACCTGTTCACAGGAACTGCTTGTGTTCAATAGGGAAGAAGTTGATCCTTTCCCACACACTCACTATACAGTGAAAGGCAAATGCCTGCGTTTAGATGTGTGTAGCACACCTCTGCTCCAGTAATCTTCTTTGCACAGAACTCATAATAAAGAGCACACAATTCAGGGGGATGCAGCTACCAAGAGGGTCTAGGACTGTGACTCTTATTTTGGGAATTGCATAACCGTATACTGCCTACCAAACTAAGGGCTTTTTCTTAAATGTGGTCAGCAGTCTGTAGTCTCAGTTGCTGCTTTACCATAATACAAGTTATAGTGGGCGTGTCTACACAAGATGTATTAATGCGCATTAGCTTAATTTAATGTGCATTAAGGGCATTTTAATGCTAAATCACACCTAAATTTGATACCTGCAAGGTGTGATCAGTTAAAGCGCATGAAGGTACATGTAGACATGATCCAATGCTAACTTTACTGCTGGGTCTGTCCAGCCACTCGGGGGCCAGCCTGAGCCCAGCCCCAGGGCTCCTAACTAGCCACTGCTCCTGCTCCAGGACTGGATGGCTCCCTGGCAACCCCTAACTTCAGGCTATAAAAGCCAGCAGCCATTTTATGCCTTGGGACACACTGTACAGGAGCCTGGACAAGACAGGTGGTCTGTGCAGGAGTCCAGCAGGCCCTGTGTGCCCCCCTGGACAGTCCATAGACTGTCTATGCCTGGCCTGTCCCCCTCCAGAGCTGCTGCTTAGCCACAAGTGAGCATTGCAAAGGGCTTCAGCTTGCTGCATCCCCTGCCCAGCCCTGATATCCCCCCAGGGCTGTTGTCTGGCTGTCTCTGGCAGCATGGCCAGCACCTGCTCTCTGCTGCTGCTCACCCCCAGCTATCTCCTATGCTTGCAGGTGCTGTAGTGAAGTTATTCTGCCATGCGGCTCCCAGTTCCTGGCTGTGCCCCTGCACTGGGCACTGCTGGCAGCTGTCCAGGGCCAGCCACAGAGGGACAGCTGCACAAGGCTGGCCGGGGACAACCACATCATCATCCTTCGCCCTGTCAAGCTCCAGCCCCGCCAGTGTGCACACACCCATGCCAACTGCTAGGGCCCCCAACTTGACCTAGGAGGAGGTATGCAACTTCATGGTGCTCTGGGGGCATGCCAATGTGCAGAGGCAGTTCGAGTGGGGTGGGTGCTCAAACGCCCACAAGGCCCTGTCAGGTGGGATGTGGGAGTGAGGGCACTGTCAACTGGCACAGCAGTGCCACTTAAAGTTCAAGGTCTTATGGGCACAGTGGATGGCTGTGACCAACTTCAATTGTTGGTCCAGTCATGCCCAAAACTCCATGTACTTTATGTGGCAGCTGACCCACATTTTGGCACCCCAGGAGATAGGCCACACCCCTGCGAGTGCCACCAGCAGGTGCAGCCTGCCTGAGCCGCAACCCCACTCTGACACCTCCGGTTACACTTCACCTGAAGAAGTGACCTCAGTCCTTCAACAGCCTGCCCTTTCCTCCTCCTTGGGTGCTGCATCCACTGACAGCTCGGGGAGCCCTGCCCAGTGGCAGTCTCAACCTTAGCACAGCCCCAGACTCTGGCCAGAGGAGCAGCCAGCCATGCCACCAGCAGCTCCACCAGCAGCTCCAGCTCCTCTGCAGGGTGGGGAGGCTCTGACTGGGTGCTGGCCTGCCATGCACCTTAGGCTATGGACAGCAGGTGCAGCTGGCTGCCACTGCTGATGGGGAGGCCCATGCCAAGCCACCAGCCTCACCAGCCCCAGAGATATGGTAAGTCCTGCACTGGGCGAGGGCCTTCCCAGTCCCCAGCCCTGTCCCTGCTCCCTGCCTGGCCCACCTGCAGTCCCCTGGCCCCAGTTTTCTGTCTCCCCTCCCACACATACACACAGCATACAGACAGGCAGACAGCATTCAGAACTTTATTGAACAGCCTGTGTCCCCACACCTGGGTGGGCATGGGCCCCTCACACATTGAGGAAGGCATCATGCCAGTGGCAATATTCTCCTCAGCATTGGGGGGCAGGAAGGTGTAGTGCTGCCAAGGGTAGCCCTCCAGGCAGTGGCAGAGGTTGTGGGGGAGCCTGGAGGGCTACCTATGGCAGCGCTACATTTCCCTGCCACTCACTGCTGAGGAGAACATCATCACTTGACCTTGCCTCCTGCACTGCCATAGCTCAGGTTCCCAAACCAGGAGCACAGGTGTGCCTGAGGCACCAAGCAGAATCAGCAGCAGCAGGGCATAATGGCTCAGGCACCCCTTAGCCTGCACAAACAGCTAATTGTGCACTGCCTGGGGCACATGCAGCAGAGGCATGGGGGAGGCTGGCCCTGGGGCACCTTCCCAGAGAGGCCCCCTGTGGGGAGGGCAGGGACATGCCCAGCCCCTCACCCCAGTTGTATTAGAGCTCCACGTGCCCCAAGCATGGGCGCTGTGGGCTGGACAGCAGTGCAGCAGAGCAGTTAGCCTGCAGGGAGTTGGGCCAAGAGCCACTGCAGCAGGTACTGCCAGCAGCCTGGTGTGGCCTGCCCTGGAAAAAAGGTGGGGGAGGCAGGCTGCCTGTGGCCAGCACCCAGTGGGCTGCCAAACCCAAGGGAGCAAGAGGGGATGGGGGGATCAGCCATTGACCATCAGGGCCCAGGCCTGCTCATCTGATTTACCATGATTCCTGGGTATCCATGAATTGCCAGTCCCTAATCTGAGGCCAGGCAGTGCATGGCCCCTGATGCAGAACATCTTATCTCTGAAATGTTGCAAACTCTCACAAAAGGCTTTTGTGTCTTGCCTCCACAGGGCCAACATCTGGATTCAGGGGACAGCCCACCAGCCCCAGTGGGGATGACACCTCAGAGCCACTGCCACCCAATGCTGGAGCAGTTCAGACGCACTGGCTGTGCCAGTGGCACACCAGGGGCCAGACCCTGCTGCTCCAGCAGCTGGTGGTGGTGGTGGACTGGGACGCATGGGAGCAGGCATAGGATGCACGGGAGCAGGCCTGGTGGACAAAGGATGTCTGCCAGGTGGAGGTGCAGGATTGGGTGCAGTGGTACTACTAGCCCTGCATGGAGGCCCTGGAGTGGGGGGACACTGAGCACCAGGCCATGGAAATCCTTGTGGCCCTGTCAGCCATGTACACCCTCCCCTACTGCCCAGCTCCAACTCATGAGCCCCTGGTCCTGCCCACCACCCTGTAGCAGACTCCTACCTGGCCCTGTGAGGAGGTCCAAGGGCACCTTCTGCCCACCAGACTCCCTGGCCCAGCCCCCACTCCAGACCTACTGCCACCCACCTTGGCCCAGCCCTGCTGCTCTCTCCTCAATAATGGCTGAGCTGGAGGAGACCCATTCAAAATCAATTTTGCTGCGAGCATTTGACAACTCTCTTTCCAGCCAGACTGTCACTCACAAACCCACAAACCCACACCTCCTCCTTCTAGTTTGCACTGTGGAAATCCCAAACCTACCCACTCAAAATGGCAACTTTGCTGGAGTCTTGGCTCTGTACAACAGCTGGGATGAAATCATTCTGTCACAACCACAGCCCCACAATTACCATCCTTTTCTCTTTCCTGACTTGACTGCCTGACCCCCATGACCAAAACCCCTGTTCCCCACCTGGGTATTCCCCCTTCCTCTTTGTGTGCCACATTCAAAAAAGGAAAAAAAACTAAACTATTCACATACATTTGAGCATGAATGCAGGGTAAATTAGGATATAATACTTGTTTTGAATGCAAAGTGCATTTCAAATCATTGTGTCACAGTACAGTATGCCATACAACATATTTTCTTGGATTCTTTTTCAAGTAGCAGGTATAGCATTTAAGCCATTCTTCTAGTACAAAACGTATAGTGTTGTAGGGTATAAAAACGCATAGAGACAGCAAGGCACCATTAATGTTAGTTCCAAATGTGCTGAACGGTTACGGCAAAATTCTGATTATTTCACTACAAACTGTGTTCTTGTACATAGTGGATACCTACGGGTACAGGAAGTTCTCTGACATTTCAAGGCTGAAATGCCTTCAGTCCTTCCAAAATAGGCCACTATGCCCTTCCCATCATGCAGTACGTCAGGTGGAGCACTCTGGTGAAATAAAATGCTGAGCTCCCTTCAGATTTCCTAAATAAGCACTTTCTCCACTCCTTTGTCATACAGATTAATGACAACTCCCAACATTAGGATGGCTGGTCGATGGGTACAAAGTAAAATGTTGCACAGACCTGAAATAAAGCTAGAATTTGAGTTAAACATTTTTTTTAAAATTAGGAATAATAATTAGCCCTGAATCCTCAAAGTAGAGACACAAGGCATCTCTGATCACACGCCACTAACAATCATCATTTTGGAGAGAACTTCTGCCTCACAACCTCAGTGAGGCTCTTTCAGATGTTCTACCCTTGACAGCACGTTGTTATAATTCAAGGCAGGCATTTACTCAGAAGCCTCTTCCCTATTCACGAGAGATTGCCATCTGCCCTTCAGTCTCTCAAATGTACACTCCGCTGTCATCCTACAGCAGCTGTTAATCACTTCCTTCCTATGATCTAACTCTCCACTGAAAGACTTCATCGCTCAGGTTAGTAGCAGGTAAACAGGGTCCCTCCTGGACTATAAGAGCAGGTCTACCTGCTTCATTTCAGAGAATGTGTTCTGAAAGATCTTAGCATTTTAAACTTTTCTGGACCTGGCAGGAAGGTCGGTCAGGCATTTTAGCACAATGGAGATATATTCCTCTTGATATATAAATTCAGAGGCTTGGCAAGGGACAATTAAGAATAAACAGATAGGTCCTACTAGCTGCCTGAATGTGACTGAGGAACTCCCTGCATGCAAATCCATCAGTAACTGCCTACACACCATATTAGGAGCCTTGCACACCTCCACTAGATCATTTGATTTGCCCACACCAAATTAGCTAGCTAGCAACTGATAGCAATTTCGAGTGGCAAACTTCCAGACGTGCTGCAGACAAAGGGAAATTATTTCAGAAGCAGCTAATTTGTCAGAGTCCTCCTCCTTCGTACCTCTTCCTCATTGTCTTCTCAGTGCTGCTGTAGGCAGGCCAGCTGCTGATGCTACAGGCAAAACCACTGCAAAAGCTACAGGTTACCGCTGTGACTGGCTTGCAAAACTGAAGCTACCTGTAAGAATGTCACATACATCTCCACAAGCTGCTACATACTTCTGACAGCAGGGAAGTTTCTACATTCTTGCCAGTAGTAGCTTGAAAATAGTGCTGGCTAGCCAAAAAGAGATAGCTCATGGGATGAAGAGAGAGAAATCATGGGAATTTATGAGCTTGATCTATATCCTAGGACTGCAGTTACTGCTGGTTGGATTCTGTTATGCATTCTATTCTGCTCTGCCACGAAGACCCCTTAATGTGTAGGAGCTACAAATGGGATAAAGTAGCATGGAATATCCAACCAAAATGCTGAACATTTAATATGAATTTAGGCTGTGAGGGGGCTGGGTTTTTGCAAGAGCCAGAAAAGAAGTCCCAAACAAGCTAAGACCCACCACAAGTCTCTTTATCTTTTGTTCCAAGTACCAGGCATATTTCTGCAACCTGTCTTCACTAATACAGAAATAAAACAAAACATATTTTTAAAACCCCAAACAGTTAACGTAACAGAAGACTCCACTGCACACAGAATTTTCCATTGGGGAGAGGATGAGACAGAATATATCACCCATGAAGTTTTAGCCATGTTACTTAATATTCTCCTGGAAGGTGTTGAGGTGTCACGGTGATAATTTATGTGGAACAGAATTGAATCTGCATGGATATGAATCAGCATGGAGAGTGCAAAGCTTTGTGACTTCTGCTGAAGGGCAAATATAATCCCCCTAAATCAATGCCCCTAACAGAGGATTGCAAAGGAAACTCTGTCGGTTGAAATTCATTTATATTCCTTATTTGGTATTAAGAAAAATGGATGCCTATCATTTTTAACCTGACCTCCTGCTTCTGTGCTGTACCCAAGTGAAGAAACCTTACTTCACCAAAAAGAACTTTTTCTAATTTTTCCTACCAATACTTGGAATAAAAGTAGGGCCATTGGTATTAACCACTGTTGCTATTATACCCCAATATTTCTGTAACTTCTGTTCCTTATTGTAAGGTTTGAAAACATGACTAATCCCGTGTAAACCACATACCAAACAGACACCAAACTGATGGCTAGTAATCCCACAAATGCCCATAATGATTATGATCATACACACACACACACACACACACACACACACACACACACATATACACATACATACATATATACATATATATATGTACACACACACACACACACACACACCATCCTCTGACTATAAATGCTACTTTTGTAGTAGTGCATCCATTTGACCAAGCTTCCAATAGGAGATGTTGCTACTTATTACAGTAAATGTCTGATTTTTTTTAAATGAAAATTTGGAAAAGCAAATTAATACATTGAACTAAAAATATTAATTTATGCACACCAGCAATGGCACTACTTTCAACTCTTTGATTTCTGAACTAATATTAATATCAATTAATAATACATGGCACTTATGTATTCTTTTCATCTTGAAAATGCTTTATAAACATTAACTAATTAAACAGCCTGGTCTTTTTCAGTGTAATTTTATTCATTTAAGACTGGGAGGGGTTGTAGAGGAAGAGAGAAGGCCTATAGAATCCTTGGCACTTTAGCACCACAGAGGCAACGGCAGTGACTTATTTTTATGTTATGCATTCACCCTCTACATTTGTCTTTCTTCCTCAACACAGCTTCCATCTAGGGCAACTGATCAACACAAGACATACCTAGTTCCAATTAAATCAAATTCTTTTTAACAATGTTCCAAGGCATCAGTTCAAAATTAACTGTCTGGAACTATATTTTATTAAATAGCTGTCCTCCTTGCCCCATGCCCTTCCCTCTCAATTTTTTTTGAATGAACAGAATTCATAATTAATCTAAACGAGACACCTTAGGTAGTTGGACAAAGTTATTATTTGGCCTTAGACATCCAAAATGTTTTTCACTTTTTAAATGCGCCACACTGGAGTATTTAATTTTAGCATGCAATTGTTCTGGACTCTTTTTCTCATCCAGCACTTGACCTAGTAGTACAACTTTGATGCCACTGACAGATAATTCAAATATACAATGCACTTGTATCTCAGTAGTCTTGCCCACATAAAAACTTTTATTAAATAAAGCCATGTTTGACCCAGTCATGAAAAACAACTTCATAATATTTGTATAAGTCAAATCGCATATGGCCCTGAATACCATATATACTTATCCTAGGTAAAGAAATGTCTGCAATTATATTTATGTGACCTCGTAAAGTATATTTCTACACTGCCAAACAAATTAATAGGCTGCATAATGTGTAGTTGTGTTGACACTGGTCAGGTTCTATCAAAGATGGTTATAGCTGCTAAAAATATGACAAATGTTCACATGCTCCATTCTTATTTAAAGGTGCTAATCCAAACCAGAGCATCTATATTAATCACCAGTGTGATTAATATAGAGGTAATGTAAACTGCTCATGAGATCTCAAGTGATTTCCCACTAGGAAACTCATGATAATGATCTCATGATAACAGCAGCCAGCTAGGTAGATGGATATAATAGTATCACTTCAGGCTCCATTCTTTGAAAACCAGCCCAGTATTTCATTTTACACACTGTGAGCAGTCTCACTGAAATCAGTGGGACACACTGGAGTATTTTAATGGCACAGACAAGTCTATACAGAATCCAGGCTTCAGCAGATCGCATTAACACAGGGCACCATTCTTCCTAATTTACTAACCCACTTTTTTAAATGTAAATAGACTTACAAGCCCATTACAACACCATTTAGCTTTGGAACTAATAGAACTTTATTTGCCACACTCAACATAGCTCAATATGCTTGACATATCAATAAGGTAAATTTAATTATAAAGGGCCGGCTTCCACCTCCCTACCCACTTTCTACAGAGGGCTTCTACTTTCCTTTGCATGCCGAAATGGCAGCTTTCTAGCATTTTTCCCATTCTACGCCCACTGCCCTATGGATGCATGTATAGACTAAGCATTCATAATAAACTATGTACTGGCTGGGTAAGTACACATCTATCTACACATGCTCTTTTTGGATACCTACCTGTGTCTAAAGAAAAAAATGTAGCCAGTCAGAAACCCATGGCTAACGGTGTTAGACTCCAGAGGAAGAAGGCCCTCCCATGTTTTAGCCCCAAAAACTGAGGGATTAAGGGTTTCTTCTTATTGGCACAAGATTGGAAGCAAGTGTGCAGGGCTGCTTGGGGATGTTCTCATCCGGGCATGCTGCCACCAGAGTCCAAACATGTCCTCAGGTGGAACATAATCTGGCCTTCCATATGAAAGATGGTATCCAGGAGCACAGCACCCCATAAAAGTATAGTATTAAAGGAAGAATGGATACAAATAGAGGCTCAAGTTAATACAATGCTTGGCTGCTCTGGGACTTCAGACCTGGGGAAAGGTGTATAACTTAGCCATGCAGACCATAGCAATGACTAAATGTTGTAATGTTCTTTTTATATCAGAGGCAAACAGCACTAATGACTAACACAAGTGAGCCTTTGTGCTTCATAGTAAATTCTAATCAAATTATGGCTAAAACATATTCTGTGTATGTGTCTGTGCATGGGTGTATGAGTGTGGTTGGGAGCCAAAATAGTGACACTTAATGGAAGAAAGGGTGCTGTTATTGGAGCATGTGTTATGCAAAGACTGTATCATGAATAAAAATCAGACAGCTAAGCATCTCAAAGGCAGAAGTGCTGCTTTTGGGTAATAGGAGAGTCCTCTTTGATACAGATGTCCCAGGTCCCTCTTTTCATCCATCCACAGGTGTTGGCTTTGACCTCGAACTCTTGCCTCTTCCCACAGCTCCCATATGTATACAGCAGCCTGTTAACACCATGGTAATATTTCCTCTGCAACTCTGCCCCTGGTGCCCTCAGAGAAATTCTCATTCATGTCTTCCTTTTCTCTCCAGCATCAGGATTTCAGCACATATAAACCTCTACTGCCTTCCTTGTAACACACGAAAAGAGACAACAAATTGGGATTGCGCTTGTCCCACCCCAAAGCCACTGTAGCAACCCGGCCTCAATAGCCCTCCTTGTTTCAGTAATCACCATTTATTGATGCTATTTGTGACCATGACATCTGTAAACCAGAGTTATTACTGGGCTTAAGGTCTGATGGGTACCTTAGAGACCTACAGATAGGGGGACCTGTAAATATTAGCCACATTAATGCCAACCCCTTTACAATATAAAACATTAGATTTCAGGAATGAACACTTGGTCTCAGTGAAATCCAAGATTTCACCCCACAGTTGCAAAAATCAAAGGCCTAATTTAGATAAAATCTTCTTCAGCAGCTGCTAAGGCCATGAGAACTGCTAAGGCTCTGTAGTGCTGCAAGGTAATTGCTATTTTAAGGGAGAGGCTTCCTCCTCCTTTCTGTGCACAAAACAAACACAGCTTTCCATACACCTCTATGACAAAACTCCTCCAGCTCTGCTTCACCTCGATTCAAATGATCATCTGCTAACATCTTTGTGGCAAGTGACCAGAAGGCTGAAACTCCAAATATTTCAGAACAGAATACAGAAAAGTAACTGTTGGTTGGTGTAAACTGGTGCAGCTCCATTGACTTCGGGGGAGTTGAATCAATTTGCCTCAGTAGAGAACATGGCCCAATGAGCCTGCTTCCAAAGCAGCTAAACAATTTACACATATAACTAGCCAGATCCTACCCTGTGTATTAGGTGCCCAGCTGGACTCGAGTCCTATACCATTCCATCCTGCTTCTCTTCCACCTGGCTGAAATCCCTCAGGTCATCCAAAAGGAGGTTCAGGTCCTCCCCTAGCTCACTGCTTTTTGTAACTTGTCTTAAGGCCAAGAGAACCACCTATGACAAAGACAGATGCATTTATGGATTTTAAGGGACTTGAGCAGGGTGGAATAGGATCCTATTTAGGTGCCCAACTCTAATTAACACCTAATAGATGGAATCAGATCTGGACCAAAGCTTTTTTTTTTTTTTTTTTAATCTTTTAAGAGGCAGTACACTACTTTATTGCTGAATAGGATGCGTCTTCTGCTGCTCTTACTACTGGTGTGCTGCAGTGGTCTCACAAACGGCAGAACCACTATGAAACTGTTTGAATACAATTCCCTGACATCTCCCAATGGACGCTAGTAAGTTCTGACAGACCGGATACCACGGTCACCGCAGGAGCCCAAGACAGGCTCCTTTTAAATTTATTGTTGAGAACGTGTTACGTTTCTGCCTACTGGGAAAGGGCTTTTCACCATTTACATTTCCAACTCCTGTGCTGATGGAAGTATTTGGATTTTCTTCCCTTCTGGATTTCAGCATAAAGTGCATTTGCTGTATATTAAGTCATTATACTTGGAAAGTTACTTGCACAATGCTCAAAAGTTCTGTTCAGCATTTTAGTTTTTTCCTTCAAACAAGTCAAAAACAAGCCCTATTTTTCTTCATTAAAGAAAAAAAACAATATTCTAATAGGCACACTAAAAAGATTTTTTCTTCTGAAAGGAGACTAGCCATCAAGATTCATCAACCATTTTCTCTCTCTCATGGACTCTTTTGAATTTTTTTTTTTTTTTGCACTGTTGGAGCTCCATCATTTATTCAGTAGAAAGCAAGACTTTTGCCAGTTCTGCAAAAAAATTAAATATCTGCCTATTAAAAATGACCAAGAGAAATACAATATGAGGATGATGGGGGTGGGAATGTGTCTTTGTGACTCTTCCCCATTTTGACATTGTTCCAATCTCCTATTCTAAATAGGCTGATGAAAATAGTGGCACACACAAGCTAATGGGAAAGTGGCTGTCCTCATGCATTACTGGGCTCCTAAATAATTAGAGCCAGGTCCTCAATTTAGTGAGAGCTTTACCATTGACTTCAGTATGCATGGGATCAGTTAACCATAGTGAAAGAAAGAGTAATTAGAGGCAGGGACATCAGCTGCAACTCAGACCCAAACCTGAATTTTCTTCAAGTCCTGGGTGGGCACTCTGGCAATACATTTCTGATGCAGGCCAATTAGAAAATAGGACTGAACAAGCAAAACAGAACCATGCATTTGTATGGACTTTTGATAGTAAATAAAAGGGACTGACACTTCTGATGTGCATTGTGATGAAGGACAATGGGAATACTGGGTGAGATTGTGTATACACATACACACACAGGATTTCTGCTGCCATGTGTGAGTGCATGCATGCATGCATGCATGCGTGTACATTGGAAATTTAATATTGTTGTTATAGAGGATTTTTTCAAAGTCAAGCCCTCAGAAGTTAGGGATTGCCTGAATAAAGGCGGTCTGTGCAATCTTAATCAGACACTTTTGTGTTCATGCATTACAGTGCAATCTTTAATATTTTACCCACAGTATAACTTTTTAAAACCTTTAAAAGTAAAAAACCAAAACTGCCATCATGCAAAAACATGCTGCCTTTATAGGGTTCATCAGCAGGGATGGGATCTTTATACCTAAAGCACAGTTCTCTACTATTTGAGCTAAGGGTAACTGGTAGCAGTAGAAGACTGTTTTCTTTATGGATCAGCTGTGTTCTTCTCCTGGTCCCTTACATGCACCTTTTGCCCTCAAACCATTCCTCCTAATCTTCCAGCGTTCCTATATAATGGTAGGGAAGGGAAGGGGACCAATGAGATCACATAATAGACATCTCTGACTCTAAGCCCTGGGCCACAGCAGCCTTCAGCAAGTAGGAGAAGCAATTTAGGAAAGCCCTGCTCAGCTTCTACTCCCTTGGACTATAACAGCAGTTCCCAAACAAGGTTTCACAACCTCAAGTTGGGTCACAAGCCCACAAGAGCATGAATTTCCCTGGATCTGTAACTAGCTGTGGGTGGGACTTTATTATACTTCAGCTATATGCACTAACTGCCCTTGTGCCCACAGTTACCCTGTGGTAATTGAAAGCTGGACCCCCGACTAGAACACAGTTAAGTTGTACTGCTCTAAGCTTTCACTGCAGACACCCATAGCATGTACAGATATTCACTCCCCTAGGAGAAACTCTCCTGGGAGTGATTTCATCCTGGTTGTTGTTACTAAGTTACTTTTCTCCTGGAGCAGCCGTATTTACTCTGGGAGAAAATGCCCGAACATCTGTACACGTACAGTTTCTCCTGGGAAAGCAGCAACTCTTCCAGGAGAAACTGAATGTCTATGCTAGGCCACAAACAGCTCATTTGCCCACAATTAACAGGGGGCAAGGACTTACCACACTGCAGGTGCTCTGCAGGAACTGTTGGAGTGCCTGCTAATACTCTCTGGTAAGTAAAAACTAAGTCAGGTCATTTTGCTCTGTCTTCTTTGGGGAAGCTGCCCCAGTTCAGCTCTGACCATGGGACAACTGCAGGCACAGACACAGTTACTACAAAGCAGCTGAGACATGGTCAGTTCCCTCCCCATATTAACTTCACCTACTTGACCAGTGGTCATTGTGGGCAAAGCAGGTCACATGAAATTATCACCACTGAGGATGGCTCATAACTAGAAAAAGCATGGGGATTACTGAAATATACTCAGTTGCTGTATGGAGATGGTGTATTGTGTAGTTGAGTCAGCAAATAGGAATAGTGAAAGGATGGAGCATGCTCAGTGCAGACATCACCTTTGGAGAATTTAGCTACCAAACATCAACACATCTCTACTGACTTCTCTTGCCAGAACTGGATTAGTGCACAGGCACAAAAATCCATACTTAATACCCTGGATCCCAAAGCTACATATCCTTTGAATATCAGGTTTAGATTTTTTTTTAAAGTTTCCAACACTCAGAATTGTGAAGAAACATTTAAGAGTGTGACAGGCATGCCCATAAAATAGTGTCTGCTCAAGCCTAATGACAACCTCCAGCAGAGGGAGGAGCAACTTCAACTAGAGTTTAAGAGGAAGCTATTTGGCCACATGCCCAATACCAGATCAAACCAAAGCCTGTCCACTAATGGCAAAGGCAGAGTGGGATTATACATGTAACCCTTCTGCCAGGCACCAGTCAGTAGTTACAAGGGCCAGGTTCAATTTTGGGGTCTACATATATTTTACCTGGGCTCAACCCCCACCCAGACTGCCTGGGAAACACTAAATTAATTACTAGTGTGTCCTGCATAAACAAAACCCCCTCCTCACAAGCAGTGCAAACACGGAGAATACATTTATTAAAGAAAACAAAGGCAAAAGAAAAACACTAAATACAATTTAAAATAATACCAACTATAAGGCCCAGTTCATAGATTGTACCCTCTTGGGAAGGCTTCACCCATGCCCGGGCAGTCTGAGACTTGGGGCTCACCCAAAAGGCAGTTCCAGGGGCTTACACCCTTCTACCTGCCCTTCACAATGGGCTGGAGAAGGGGGCTTCACTGGAGAGTCCTTCGAGCTGCTCTTTGGGTTCACTGGGCTGCAGGAAACTGCTCGAGAGAGTGGGTCTTTCTGCATTTCAAGGGGCCCCTCGTTGTTCCCTGCAATGCTGTAGGGCGATCTCCACTTCCATGTTGTGGCCTTGATAGGTTAACTGTGGTTTTGGTCCGTATGCTGCACCCCTACAGTCCTAGTCCTGATCGCACCTCTGCTGGGCAGAAACTGCAAAAAGAAAACTTTGAAGGAGAGGTTAGGCCTACCTCAATGGGCCTGAACTGGGCAGCAAAAACCAGCCAGGCCTATACTGCACTGAGGCATGACCATATAGCTGGGGTTCAACCACGCAGTTAGGCTGAAACCCCATAACTGTAGAAATAGCAGGAAAAAAGGCCCAGGCCTAGGGCTGTGGCCTGGATAGCTGGTCTCAGCTGTAGCCCATGCTGAGACAATATAATTACAAAGCAGAGGGGGCCAGGCCCCTGGAGCCAGTAACTACCAGGACCCGTTCCTGGGCAGTTTGCGCTAGTGATTAACACGCCCATCGTGTTAATCCCACTTAAGAATGAGAGAGGAAATAGGAGTCGCAAACTCCAAAAGAGACCTTCTCTCCCTCTACGTTAGGCTTCCCTTCAAATAGTGTTTGCTTGCCTCTCCAGTAAAAGTGGGGAGACCCCTCCCATGGGGAGCAGGTTTTCTGGCTCCCACTGCAGCTGTACAGCTCTCAGCAGGCAGATGAACATGAGCTCCAGAAGCTTAGTGAGTTGTTTTTATATACCTGGTATGACATCACCCAAGCCTTGTCCAATCAGGGAAGGCTACATTTCAGTCTTTCTCCAATCTGTCTGAAGCATCCCCTGCTTCCTCTGGCAAATGAAGCCAGACAGTTTTACATGTTTTCCCCAGATATAGGCCTCATCTTGCCATGTGCTGAGCACATGGCCAGAACAACAGGGGCCATCTTGCCCATATAAACACACACACACTACACAACCCAATGTGTGTGTAGTTGTTAAATAGATTATTACTAGTCTATTACCTTAGGGGTGTAATTTGGCAAGTCCTGCCAAACTATGTGCCTAGGGCCCTGAGTTGCCTTAAACAGCCCCTCGGTTGCTTGCTTTGCTTCTGAGATGAGTCTTTCCGTACTTTGCTGGGTTCTTCTCTCCCCATTGGATGTGCATGTCCCCATTTAGCACAGTCAGGTGTCCCATGTACTTCCTAAAGCAGGACTAGTCCTCTGCACAGACTCTAGCAAACTCAAGAATGCCTGTATTGAAAGTCATGTCAATCTGTGCTGGACATGCTTTTATGCAACAGAAAACTAAGCAATCTTGTTCATTTTATGGACCTCAAACAAAATGAAAACTCCTGCAAGTCTGCAGTTCCAAATAAATAAATCATGCTGACTCTATAAACATTCAGAGACGGTGGAAAATGTTATGATTTATTGTGAGGTTTTGGACACAAGCTAGACATTCACTTGAATCTCTTTTATCCTTTGAAATCAAACTTAAAGCTGTTCTAAGTAGTACTCTCTCATGAATAAATAATGGAAAAGGAAGAGCATAAAACTGTTAACTAGTTAGCTAAGCACTTATAGGGACCCCATCATGATAGTATCTGAGCATCTCTAGACTATTTAAGTATAGATCTCAATTTATCCACAGGAAATGAAATGGCAATGGAAAAGCACTATGGTAATTAAAAGATAAGAGAAATGGAGGAAGGTTTGAAAAAAGTAGTCTTTAAATAAATACTGTGACCATTTTGCTCAGCATAGAAGTCTACTGTTATTATGGTGAGAATTGTTTCTTGCTATAGTCATGTCAGGAATTGGACTTAAATAAAGGTTTTCTTGATGAGTCTCCTGTTGACAGCCACAATAAAACCCAAACAATTGCATCATTCCTACCACTCTGAGAATCTAGAGGTAAATTCACAAGAGTTTCCATCAAATTTAGAAAACAACCCAAACAGAAAACCCAAAGAATGACCTGCTGCTCTGCCAAACTGGTTTTTAAAAGTTTTGCGCCATAGACCTAATTGTAAAGCTCAGCAATGCAGCCAAGACTTTCCAAAATTAGCAGAGGTACAAGGTGTTTTCCCTAGTGCTAAAATGAACAAGGGACAAAAGGTAAAAGAACAGAATTACATTTCACTACCCTAAAAGCTTTTTTTCTCTTCCCCCATCTCCTTTCTTCTCCCAGCTATCTACTTCCCTTTTTATTCTCTATTCCTCAGTTTCTTCATGTCTTTCATTAGGAAAAATCCTTCTCCCAAGTCAAACTTAGTTCCTTCCTTGGCAATTAGCATTTTCTCCTCCCATCTCCTGGTTCTATACTGCCTTCTATACCCCCAACATCTTTGTTTCTTCCTGTTACTTTTTTTTTTTTTATGTCCTCCCCTTCCAGAATAACTGGACTAAATAGTTTCTCACACATAAGTGCTGTGATCAAAAAGAACTTGCCCCCCAGCACCTAA
The DNA here is from genome assembly GCF_000455745.1 of Alligator sinensis. Classification (NCBI taxonomy): domain Eukaryota; kingdom Metazoa; phylum Chordata; order Crocodylia; family Alligatoridae; genus Alligator; species Alligator sinensis. The sequence continues at coordinate 423,216 of NW_005842786.1, read as the reverse complement.
TTCTTCTGTCACTGACACTAACATTACAACTCTGACTTGAGTTACTTTACAAGGCATGAGAATAAAAATTGTTCTCTATTGCAATGCTGGTTTAACAATGTAATGAACCCCAAAGTTTTACTCTAACAGTTAAGCAAATTCAGCTCTCTGGCTTCTCTGGACTTGACAAGTAGCTGAGAAGAAATGTTCCATTTAGTATCACAACGGTGAGGACAGGGTATTTTGTGCTAGATGCCACTATTATCTTAGGTGAGGCACATAAGATAAATTTTAAAATATCATTTGACCAAAGCCAATCTTAGATATTCTGTCCTGGTATATACGTTGTCTCACAGGTTCATCTGGAAAAAAGGCTCTTTACAGCTGTGGTAAAGGTCCCAAGTGAAGAAGACATCACTAAATAATTAGGTAGTTCTTATTTGCAATTTATTATCTGCTTAGTCCACTGCTGTCGTCTGTCCACTTAATTATGCACCTGTTAGAAAAATCTTGCGGGGGGGTTGTGGGATGTCATGCAGATTTTCTTGTATTTGTTGTACTGATACGGCATGTGTGGGCTCACTGAAAAAGCAATGTTATGCTGTATCCATTTATGTCAGTGTTATCACTGTATGTTATGCTGGCTGTAGATTTTGGTCTACTCCTTGGGGCAGGCAGCAGGACAGCAGGAAGAGACTTAGGACTCCAGGGGTTCCTGTGGACAGGTTTCTGACAGCTCCTGGTTCAGGTTGTATTGCAAATGCTTTTACTGTCGCCAACTATAGATAATGATTTTGGAAAAGAATTTAAAATATCCCCTTTAGCTCAGACCCACTGGGATGACCACCACCTGGATAAATAATAGCAAGGTGTTACTAACTGTCAAAGGAGACAGCTTGAAATACAAAAGTATTTCTACTCGTAGCTTATTTTTGCAGCATCACGAAAATGCAAAGCAGGCCAGGGTTTGCCAATGAAACCAATATAACCAAAGAGTAAAGTTTAGCGAGCTTGTGAGGTTCATGCTTATGGGGCCTGGGCTCTGATTTTTTGGAGTATGCTAGATGAGTGGAGGGAAGGCCATCTGCAATAGAGCACTTGCTAAAAAAAGAAAAGTTTCTCACTGTCTCACAAACATAACATGCATTTCTAGGATTTTTATGCAGCTTGCAGAAGCCTTGTTGGCAATAAGAGATGGAAGGGAGGGGGGAAACAATTATTAGGGGATGGCAGGCAGGAGACTGACTGGTAGAAATATGTTACCGTAACCAGAATTTTTCTTAAAGGGATGATTTCATGCTAAGTGCTGTCCACATGGGTCCTTTCCCCACAATTCCTAGAAAGAGGCTGCCTTCCATAGTCTGTGAGTCTACAAATGAAAATCTCTCTGACAGTATTGGCTTATAGATTTACCCATTTCATTCAGAAGACTAGTCTCTGCTGAAAATGCACTCTCTCTGAGAATGCCAATCTTCCTGGAAGATCTGATGGAGTCGACAATCCCAGTAATTACTTCCTGCGTTTCAGCAACAGATTTTTGTGGAGAGGAATACAAAACAACCAGATTCATGCAGTTTCCTTAAAGTTTCCAGCCTATTAGCTGTGAATATCTACCTAGGTAATACTAATTATTGCAGTAACTAAGCACTCATCAAATGATGTGAACAGCTAGAAAGACCGTCTTTATCACCCTTCCCTATTACAATACTTGTCTAAGCTTTCTCCCAGAGGAGGCAGTGGAGATGAGGAAGAGACAAGCCCCCCACTGCTCAATTCCCTGTTCAGATTCAAAGTGACTGAAGTGCTTGCTGGGGAGGGGCTATGTCTGAGGCTGAAGGCAGTATTTTCCCCCCTACTAAATTTGAGAAATAATGAATCAAGGAGAAGAGTGAGTTACAGCCCCTTCTGTTCTGAGAATACTTAGATCATACTTGGTCACAATGACTCAAATATTAATAGGACCATTTACACCCTGCTTTATATCTTCAAAGGGCTGTATACCCATCAACTGACATCATGCCAGGGGTTCCTTTCACACAGAACCAGCCTTTAACATGATTTCTTCTCTTCTCAAGGATTTGAGCTCTGCATTGCCCAACCATCAGACAGATTTGCCATGGCACCTTATATTGTCTAGACACTAAACGTCATTAGAAAGTGTCATGCCTTGATCTGACAATGAGCAACTCCAATGACCCCTTCGGTTATTTTACACCTATAAAAGCAGGATTAATCGGCTGTAGAGTACAAACTAAGCAAGAAACCTCTACCAGTCTTGACCATATGGAAGAACTTGAGGATTTGTGCAGGTAGGTCCCGCTGCTTGGCACGTTCTTATAAAAATCTGCAGACCATAATTGACAAAGGTCCTCAAGGCTACAGAAAACAGCAAAAGCTGCATCTGTTTCCTCATTCCCTTTTTTTCCTGTTAACTCACCCCATTACGCATTTTCCCTTAATCCCTCTGGCCCACTTATATCATTTAAAAAAAACAAACTCAGCATCAAGACAGACAATACAGGGTGGTTTACTTATCTATCCTGCTGGTTGCTCTATGGTCTGAGAGGCATAACAAGGAAATTCTGCAACCACGACAGCAATGACAGCTACGACAGCAAAGGTGGTGCCTTCCAGTCTGACTCCCTCCCAAAACTGGTGCCCAGGGCTGGCAACTCAGTCACCCACCATGGGTTATACTACTATATGTTGCAGCCTTTTTTCCTACCATTAGTCTGTCTTCTCTGTTTGGAGTATATGCTCCTTAAGATATTTACCCATCTCTTCCACTTCATATTGGTACAATGGGTAATGGAATGGGATGAGTTATTGGTTGGAGCTCTCAATGCAGTTCCACAGTAAAAATTACTAGCAAATAAATGTACTGCTAGAAAAGGAACAAGATGGAAATTTGAAGGAAGATCTCATAACATTATTAAAAGGAGCTTTACCATAACAGATGTGTTTGTCTCCAGCATTCTAGGTCCACGGGGGTATGAACGTGAAACTGCATTTTCTTTTTGCCAAACAAGAGTAGCAACTAGAATTGAATATATAGCTGATTCCACAGTAACATTAAATGCCCAGAGAGCTATCATATAAGCTGTATAAAAATTCAGGAGCATTAAAACAAGATGAGATGATACTTAGCTAATCAAACCCCTAACAGTAATGGTATTTATTCAATTAAGCAATATTTTATTCTGTACGTGGAATTCAAATTTATTGTACAAGTTAGATTTTTTTTTCTTAGTAATAATCTGTCTGAATTGCAGAGAATGGTAACCTCATAAATCATTGACTAGGACTTTTTTTCACTGGAGTAGGAGTATGAATATCCGGTAAATTAATCATTATGCACTCACCTCATTAGCTTCTTTAAAAAAATCCCATCACTTTTTTTTAGTGTTGCAATGAGGTAGAATAGTAGTATTATAGTTTTTAAAGCTCCTATGCAAGACCTATCTGAGTACATTAGAAGAACAGTTGTGTTTTTATACCTTGATCCTAACAATTGGAATTAAGTTTTGATGGTTCTTGTGAGGAAACATTAATAGCTGTTTCCGTTCTATGCAGTATGATAGTGATGGGCAGATCCAGCCAGATAATTTAATCAAATCCAAACCTCATCTTTTTCATCCACTCAAATCAGCCCTCAATGAGCCACTAATTCTCCATTTTTAATAAAGAAAATTAAAATGAAGGGTATTTTTCCTCCAGGCTCTACCCAAAGTAGGAAAAAAGTTGGTACCTGTACCATAAAAAGTATTTCTTCTATTTTAACATGGAGTATTATCTTGATAATGTTAAGTTATAAAGTAGTCATGGCCAAATGTATCCCAAGTTTAACTCCACTGATCACTGTGGCATATGGAGAGACTGCTTTAGCAGTCTGAATTCCTGGAAGAACACGTTATTCAAGGTATGTCCTCTGACAAGTGGCTTTCTGTGTCAGTCTCTCCACCTGTAAAGTAGGAATAATATCCACCTTCTTTAATGACACTCAGCTGCTCCGATGAGGGAAATTATGTGAATGCATGCACGCGTGTGCCCCAGCCCAGCAGGTCAGTCCATGGGGGATGGAAGGGGTAGGGGCTAGATTGAGGTCCTCGCGGTGAAGGACAGTGCTGCAGAGGCAGAACAGGGGAAAGCTGAGTGGGGCTCCGGCCAGGTGGGACTTACCTGCTGGGGAGGCATGCCCCCAAATAATTTCTCTCTCTCTGCCTCAATCTGCCCCCCCACCTTTCTTCCCCCCAGATTTACCTGCTGGGCGGGTGGCGGTGGGGAGGCGGTGATGGCTCATGGTAGATCTTAGGTTGCTTTTAAATGCCAAAGGTGATCTCCTACTTAAAAAGGTTGGAGACCACTGGGCCACATCATGCCATTATTTTTAAACAGAACTCTCCACTGAATGCATAATCTGGAGGCATATTTAGGATCTTCTTCTTCCTTGCCACATTTAAATCTGCCATTTTTTATCTCCGGGGATCCTGGTTTTATCTGTTTAAAAATCATAAATTCTCTGATTTAAAAACCCCCAAACCCATGTTTTTCAGCAATGAAAACGAAATGTCAGACTATGTATAGGTATCAGTTGAACACAATATTTTATTGATGTATTTACAATTTTAAAGCAGTTTGGAAGCCTGCCAGTGCCTCAATCATTTCAATAAAATACATTCTAAATACCTGTACATTTTGGTGTTCGATTTTGTTCTTTTTATCATGGAAAAATCAGAGCTCCCCACGCACCCTTTGCTCACCAAGACGTGCAGGGTCCAGCTGCGCAGTCCACCCCACTGCTCTGTGCTGCTGAGCAACCCTGATATGCTGGTGCTGTGCCCCTGTCCATGCCATTGCGCCCATTCCTAAGCTACAGCTCCCCCAGCCGTGCTGGTGCCCCTCACTCCCAACCCGCAGCCCCTGTCCCTGCCAGTGCCCCTCACCCCCAACCCAAAGCCCCCCCACCCTGGCATGGCCACAGTGGAGCTGAGCAAGCCCGTGGGGGAGGATGTGGGCTGCCCACTGCAGGCTTGGGGCTCCCCATCCTGCTGCCCTCCCCCTAGTGGCCTCTGTGGCCCAGCAGGTGGGATCTGGCATGGGAGGGCAGAGTGGCATGGGGAATCTTGGTGCTGCCACCACCACCACCACCATCACGAGCCCCACACCAGCTGTGCCACCATGGTGAAGCACCCCCTGCCTGCCTGGTGGAAGCAAGGGCAGTGGTATGGAGTTATTCCCTGTCACCCCACACTGCTGGTGGGTGGGCAGGTAGTGCATCACCATGGCAGCACAACTGATACAGGGCTCACTGGTAGCAGCAGCACTGCGCCTCCCCATCCCACTTTGCCCTCCCCACGCCAAAACCCACCCACTGGACTGTAGAAGCCCCAAAGGGGAGGGCACCAGGGTAGGGAGCTCCAAGCCCACAGCGGGAAGCCCACATCTTCCCCTGCCCTGTGCACAAATCTTGGGGGACACATGCCCCCGCATGCCTCCCTCCCTGGGAGACCCCTTGCTACCCCACAGATAAGCCACCCTTGGCTCCGTCCTGCTCCCCCAGCCGGGCACCACAGCTTCACATTCCCAGCCCAGTTGGGCAACACCACTAGCCCCAGCCCCACCTGCCAACCCTGCCTCACACTCCCTCTCTCACCATGGCCTCAACGTGCTCCCCACCCCCCACATTGCCTATGCCTCCTATACCTACTCCATGCATTGCCTATGCCTCCTACGCCCCCCAACGCATCACCTATAGCCCTCCCCCCAGAGACCTATCTGCTCTCCACTGCTGCCTGACTCTTGCTGGCCACATGCATTTGTGCATGCACACATGCACATGGCGCTCCCTGTGTCCCCCTCCCCCTAACCCCAAGCAGCCCCCTGCAGGCCAGAACTCTGCCAGCCTGCAAGGGGAAACCCACAGTTTTCTGCATTTTGCTTCTTTAAAGGAGAAAATCTGCATTTTTCTGCAGCAAATAGGACACCTAGATCCCTGCTTATTTCCTTCCCCAGCTAAACCTCAATGTAAGCCTTGATTACTGCCGTGTCTTCTTTTCTCCCAGAGAATCACATTTTACCTGATTAAGTGGCAAAACATATCCATTCATATTACCTTCTTTCTTTAATTGTTGTCACGTCACCATACACACTCCCCTCAAATCCCTCTGGTGGCTCCTCCTCTGCCCTCAGGCTTCCTCTCAGTGCTTCCAAAGCCCAATATAGTTCCAATTCCTACTTTCCTGCCCTTATTTTATCCCTGCCTCACCCCTGCACATTCAGAATTTGGAAGCCAGCTGCCAGACCAGCATATAGGCATTCTCATGTACATGAGTGACTAATGCCTCCTGAGACTTGGGGGGCAGTGTCGGCAGTGGGGGGGGTGGTGAGCAAGGACCACCCACAGAAGCCAGCGGCAGTGAGGGGGACGGGGGTAAGCGGCGACTGCCCACAGAAGCTGGGCCCCCCGTACCCTCCCACCAGTCGCCTATGCTCATGCCTCCTCCAAAGTTCACAGAATCCACTTCTCCACCCCAACCCATTCACAAAACTTGTCCCCTCTCCTTGAGGAAGTTCTCTTTAAAGATCCATTTCTGCCTTGGTACCTATGGAAAATCTGACTAAAACTTAACTAAAAACTCATTGTGCTAAAGACCCTGTCTGTTTTCCTTGCACACTGCCCATACATAACCCCCCAAACCCTTCCAACTGTGCTATCACATCATGATCTTCTCTGGAAGAACTGGGCCAGTGCACTCATCTATATGAACCATGCCTAGTACAAAGCATAAAGCGACCACTTCTAATGGAGCAAAATTTGGGGAACAGCTCTACAGGCAAGCTAATTAGCTCTCGAGAAACAGAGCAGAAAGCAGCATAGCTATAGTCACACAGCATTTCAGCCAGACTACTTTGGCCTCTGCTGGGAGCAGAGCCCATCAGTATAGCAGCTATTACACTCCCACAAGAACCAAAGCTAAGTACCTTGGGAGCCGTGCTGCAGGAATTGCAGGCAACTCCAGACTTAAAAACAACAGAGGCATGTTCTGCAGTGCCAAGCAACACCATGCTGTCTCCTCATATCAAACTCAGCAAAACAGACTGGGGTCACTAACACTGAAGGAGCAATAAAAGCAACAATCAACCAACAGCAGACCCTAAATGTATCTATAACTATATCTATATACATCTTCTCCTTTGCACCCCCACCCCACCAAAAAAACATTGCTTTAAAAGATTTTAATTGATTGAATAACATCAAGTAATAGAAAAGTGTTTTTGCATTTTGGCCTCTACAATGCGTTTGCCCTTCCCACCAATCTCATGTTAAATTCCTTGTCATCCTCCCTGGGCATGTCTACAAGAAATGTTTACTGTGCATTAGCCTAATAACACTGCGCAGTAGCATGGCAGTTAAAAACTATGCTAATAGCCTACTGCACAGGGTTATTAGTAGGTGATCCTGGTTTTCTCAGAAAAAAAAAACCCTCCGATCTTTGGGTTAAAAAAAGTAACCCAAAATCCATGATTTAAAAACCACTCTGTGTGTGTGTGTGTGTGTGTGTGTGTGTGTGTGTTAATTTTGAGTTACTTTTTTAAAATCTGAAAATTGGGTGGTTGTTTTTTTTTAATCAGAGAAAACCAGTATCCCTCATTATTAGGCTAATGTGCAGTAAGCGTCACAAAATAACCATGTGCCAGCACTACTGTGCAGTAAACTGTGCATTTAGTTAGTACTTCATTACGCAAGTCCTCATTTAAATGCACAGTAACTAAGGCACATTAGGGAATGTGTAGACGCACCTCCTGTGTCCTTTTTAGATTGGGGCATATGTTGGCTTCAGGTCTCAAGTTATTTTTCACATGCTTACAGAGCTTGTTGTAAATAATCAAACTGCAGTGTATTCATTCATAATTGATAAGTTCTGTGCCATTTTGGCATGAGGAAATTCCATAAAGAACCAGCTATACCTAAATCCTCTCAATCTGGCCCACGCTGAGTATTTTTCCTCATTAGTCACTTCTGGGCTCCTATAAGGTATAAACTCTTGCAAACTGATTTCAAATCAGACTAACAGATGAAAGGGATTATACTAATTGATGCATTTTCCACAGGCAGTGATATAACCATCTTATTTTCTTCAATGAAACGGTAAGAATGCACTTCAAAAGCTATTTGTTAGTAGGGCTGGCTGCACACTGCCCTGTGCTTTAGGGGAAAAAAAAGAAAACAATTATATGTCATCAGTGTAATGCCAATTAATTGGCTAATAAATGTAATAATCTAAATTGGTTTAGGCAATTTAGTTTGCCTTCAAGAGGGAATTAGAATGGCTCAGTGGCTGTGACTGCCCTTCACCTGTAAGCCCGCCAGTACCAATTTTAATGTTACATGCTCTATAAGGTTCAGTAATACATACAGTCCTAGAGCACTGAAAACCAGATTTGATTCTTCAACTTAATGAGGACTCAATCAAATAAGCCCAATGAATGGTCTATTGATTTAATAACATCAAGTAGTGGAAAAAGGCATTTTGGCTCCTTTATCTCATCCACTTTACAATGCTGGGATCCTCTGCAATGGGTTCTTCTTCCCACCAATGGTTTGCCCAATCTCAAGCCCAAGATCAGCTAAACTTTGGAAGGCTTTTTCCCCCACACAGTCTTACTCCATTTGACTGCAGACTACCAAAAAACTATCCTATTTGTACATCAAATACAAACACTCAGAAATAGTTTTACAGTTATGAATAACCCCAAAGTTACCAAATATATTTTTTTCTGATTTCCCCCATTTTTAAACATACAGCTCTAACCTTCAGGTGGTTCTATTTGAAGTAACTTTCCCTAATCTGTATTATATTTATATAATAAAGTAATTTAGGAAGCTGAGCATTATCCTGAGGAATATTTGTTAAGGTAGTGTCTTTGACATACTATGGCACCACTTGAAAAAATGCCAAGTGCTCAGAAATAAACAAGGTGAGAAGGCCACGGGTTTGATTTCTCATAACCGCAGCATGACATCATCCATGGATGTAGAAGCAATATCTGAAATCACTGCTCAAAACTAAAGCCTGAACTGAACTGTGAACTAGAACTGGACCACCTGGTAATTTCAAAAGTGTGTGTGAAGCTGGAGGAAAGGGTTAAGCAGAAACTAATTTTAAAAAGCATGTTAAAGTTTTTGTCTAAATAATGTATAAAGGAAGGGACAGTTCAGCCTACTCAGAGGCCTTCATTGTCTTATGACGCTAACACAGTACTCCATCTGATCACAAATCACCCATCTTAGATTCTCTTTATATTGCATATATTCTATATTTTCTAGATACTGGGCCTAGATATTTCTAGATATTCAGACTGTGCGGGCCGGGAGCAATCCGGGCCCTTTTTTTGCGCCGCGGGCTGTGGCCAGCAGCCCGGGCACGCTGGGTCGGAGAAAGCAGGTGACAGGCTAGAATTAGGCACGGACGCGTAATGGTTGATTCAAGACTGTTTACTTACACCGTAGATGGTCGCGGTGTAGGCTGGACAGTTTCCCAGGCAAAGCTCCGCTTAAATCCCCAGTTTAGGGACTCGGACAAAATCTGACTCACTCACACGGAGTTGTCAAGGCTCCGTGGGTCCTTTTTGCGCGCAGGGAAGAGGGATACGTCGAGGATTGCGCTCGGCAACGGGGAGAGGCGAGAGGCTGATCAGACCCCTGTTGCCTTCTTGATATTCACGCTGGGTCCAATAGGCTCCACAGCGCTTAGAGATCTTCACGAGACGTGAAGTCTGCTTCTCCTGATGTTCGTGGAGTCCTCCCTTGCGGGGTTCTCCTTGGAGTTCTCCAACTTGGGCAGAAACCACTCGAGCCTCTTATACGGCTAGCAAGCCAATCGCTAGCCGCCACGTAGGAATATTTTAACACTAGCCAATAATGGAGCTTGAATTTTAATACAAATGGCGGGAACTCTTTGCACCGTGCATTTCTGTGCTGCAAAGAAGAAATGCACCCTGCAAAGAAAGCTTCAAAACGGCGGGAAAATAATTCAGTGGTGCCAAAGCACACACAAAAACAAAAATCACACCTTTGGGTTGTGAAACAGACAAGCTATTTTATCATAATCTCCTTGTTTTATTCTTGATGCCACTGGTTCCTCAAATTTTCAGGACCTCATGGCTGGAGAACAAGAGAAGAAAGGGGCTAAATTACCACAACCCACTTCCTAGCTACTTCTGCCCCACTGTGTAGAGTATGCTGGACCCTTAGAGAGAGGCACGTTTGCAGACATTGGGGCTGTTATTTCTTCCCTCCTCTGTGGCTTCCATGAAGTCAGGCTGATTCTGGCTCAGTGGATTTATGGTTAAGTAATACAAAGAGCTCTGTACTCTTCTTGTCTGTGAATACAACTAAGCCATCCCCAAAATTGAGAGGATACTTTAAATTTAAGTGGGAAGAGTCTGTTTACTTTGGTTTAAACAGGAAATCAGAAGGGAGAAATATAGTGACTATACAGAGACCCATTAAAACATACACCAGCTTCAACCAAGCCTGTAATGGTCTGTGGATCAAAGATCTGCTTAAGGCAACATTTATCACCATTGCCACCAATCAGGACTGTCTGTTTCATATGAATAGCTCCAAAGGCAATCTGTAAGATCAAAGACTGCTGGGGTTTTTTTTTTAGAAATTCTAAAAAATCCTTCTTTTTATCTCATCCATAGCTAGGTATGACCCATCAGATATTTAAAACAATCTTGAATTACTTGAGCATAGAAACAGAAATTGATCCATTCTCCCATTATGTCAGTTTTATGGGGGGGTTTTCTGAAGAAGTGGGAAGATATTCAAATATAAATCAGGCTATTTCACAAAATACATTAGCTTCTGATTTTAACTCTAGAAGACTGCACTCACTTGACTAGACAGTCTTATTGCATTAATATATTAAGAATCAACATTATGGGTGATGCTAATGGAAGTGATGATATAGTACAAAAACTAGAAGCCAAGGTATCCCTTGGTATTGATAGCTGAGTTGCATTGAAAACAAATCATAGGATAGGGAAAGGTTTGCAATACAGCATAGGAATTGAGGTACAAAGCAGAAGACATAACTGCAGCAGTTACGATAGGATAGGATGAATTTGCAAAACACAGAATACATACGAGATTCTCTGAAAATGTAGCATGTTCTAGGAACCAATCTCATTTTTATTTTGGTTTTAGCTCTGCCTATTCATAAATCACAGGGTCTCATATTATTAAAGGTTGTTGATGTTGTCCAACTGAAACTAGGATATGCATAGTTTTCAAGGACCCAGCATTTGAGAATATTGTTTGACTGTACATTCGAAAACCAATAGATAGTTATACCAAGATATAAATATACAGAAGTGCTCAAATGACAAAGAAAAAAAAGGGGGGTTTCCTTAGACAACTAAATCAAATTTAGGTTTAATAGCCATAGTCAGTTAAAAATTGTTAGCGGTTATATTCTAGCAATTTGATCCATAAAATTTTCATTCATAGGGTTGGACAGGACCTCAAAGGTAATTTATTCCAAGTTACAGTTGGCAACCAGCAGTTTGCAACTTTTTCCAGAGATGGGCAATAATGACCCAACCTAAGTCCTAGGACCTGGCCACTGCCACCACCACCACTTCTCTCAGCTGTTCTGTCTCCCCAACATGACACAGGAGAAGCCCCTTACCACCAAAATGCTGGCAAAAATGCCCGTGGAACTGGCATTTTAATGGTTCCCTTGGTCAGATCAGCCTGCAGGCCTATCCTAAACCATTCCAGATAGATGTCTATTTAGCCTCTTCCTAAAAGCTCAAATGAAAGAGATTTCATAACTTCCCTAGCCAGCTCCACTGTCTACAGTTCCCACAGTCAAGAAGCCTTTTCTGAGATTTAGTTTAAACCTGCTGTCTTCTGCTCTGCCCTCTGTGGCAAAGGAACACAGTTGTTTTTCCCTTTCCCTATGGCAACCTTTCAGATGTTTGAAAACTGCTAGCATGTTCCCTCCCCCTTAATCTCCTTTTATCTTATAGTATATATTTTCCTGGAAAAAATAATAGTTATTTATACTTTAGAAGCTGGGTAACAGCCTTCATGAGCAATGAAGTATGGGATTCTCTAGTTTTAATATGTACAGTTAACAGAAAAAGGCCATGAAGGAAAGGAGGCTATATAGGAGACTGAGGATGGTGATCATAATAAGGTAAGTCTGGGACCAAACCTAGCAGAGAGAGAGTTTGTCTTCACTATAGAGTTAAGTCCAGTTACCTATGCTTCATTTATTCCACACATAATAGCCTGATTCAAGTGCTAGTAGTGATGCTTTGAAATAATGTTCCAGCTATTTTGTTCAGATCACTGCTGTACTCACTTGCATGTGGCACTGATTGTAGGACATTATTAGAGAATTAGCCATACTTAAGTGGCTCTACCTTGCATCCACAGAGGATGTTGTGACTTTATGTTGAAGTTCAAAGGGAAAAGGTGCATGTTGAAAATAGCTTCAGTACTGAAAGGTCAGATTGATTTCACCTAAGAAAAATACTTAAAGTGTTAAAATGGGCATGTTTCCTTCTTCGTGAAAGTGCCCTGCAAAGAATTCCTTCTTCATCCATGTCTCTCACTGACATCACAGTCATAGAAATCTGGAGGGAGCAAAGAAAAGAGACTGGACTGATATATCACTTAAATGAATAAAGGAAACTCATTTGGAAATAACTCCTCCTATGTTTATGGGCAGCCCCTGTTTTCTTTTATGATTTATAATTTATGAGATAGGTGCACACAACACTCAGTGAGCCTGTATTACCAGAAATATAGGGAATAAGCATGAAGAAGTCTAAGACCTAGTGCAAACAAAAAAGTATGATGTAATTTATATAAGTAAAACTTAGGATACTTTACATGGTGGAATATTATCACAGATAGGTATAACTTGTTGAAAGAGAGGACAAGCAAGCAGGCTTAAAAAAAAAAGAGATGGTGTCATCTTACATATTAAAGATACGTACACTTTGTAGAGAACAAAGAGAGAAAAGGAAAGTTTCTGGGTAAAAGGGAAAACATGCAAGAGTAATTTCGTGGTGGGCACCTATCCAACTACCAAACCAGGAGGAAGTAGACAAGCCTTTTTTTTTTCCCCCCATACTAACCAAAGAATCCAAATGCCAAATCTAGTACTTCTGAGTGTGTTTAATAAGCACTGTAACTGCTAGGAGGATATTCCAGGATTATGCAAAGAACTGAGCCAGTTTCTGGAGTGTGCTGAGGGCAGTGTTTTGGTACAGATGGTACAGACACTGACTAGGGAGGAAGCTCTTCCCAATTTGTGTCCTATGAATAAAGAGAAACTGTTTGAGAATCTGAAGGTAGAAGCAACTTGGGTGACAGCAATCGTGGAACAATCGAATTTGAGATCCTAACAAAAAGAAGCAAGGAGGGCAGATTAATCAAAACAGTTAATTTTGGAAAAGCTTACTTCAAAACACTCAGAGAACTGGTTGACAGGATCCCATAGGAGACTAGTCTAAAGTTAAAAGTGTCCAGGAGAATGAATTTTACCTTAAAGAGACAATATTAAGGGCACAAAAGTATACTATCCCAATGCGAAGGCATGGCATACGGTACAACAAGAGGCCAACTTAGGTAAATTATTGAGTATGAGAATATAATATGGGCGTG